>NC_052158.1:64313288-64526534 GCF_902713615.1 Scyliorhinus canicula | reverse complement strand
CCCTGCCCCTCCCTCCCCCCCTGCCCCTCCCTTCCCCCCTGCCCCTCCCTTCCCCCCTGCCCCTCCCTTCCCCCCGCCCCTCGCCCACTGCCCCTCGCCCACTGCCCCTCGCCCACTGCCCCTCGCCCACTGCCCCTTCCCCCCTGCCCCTTCCCCCTGCCCTTCCCCCCTGCCCCTCCCTTCCCCCTGCCCCTCCCTCCCCTGCCCCTCCCTTCCCCCTGCCCCTCCCTCCCCTGCCCCTCCCTTCCCCCTGCCCCTCCCTTCCCCCTGCCCCTCCCTTCCCCCTGCCCCTCCCTTCCCCACTGCTCCTCCCCCACTGCCTCTCCCTTCCCCACTGCCCCTCCCTTCCCCCCTGCCCCTCCCTTCCCCCCCTGCCCCTCCCTTCCCCCCTGCCCCTCCCTTCCCCCCTGCCCCTCCCTTTCCCCCTGCCCCTCCCTTTCCCCCCTGCCCCTCCCTTCCCCCCTGCCCCTCCCTTCCCCCCTGCCCCTCCCTTCCCCCCTGCCCCTCCCTTCCCCCCTGCCCCTCCCTTCCCCCTGCCCCTCCCTTCCCCCCTGCCCCTCCCTTCCCCCCTGCCCCTCCCTTCCCCTCTGCCCCTCCCTTCCCCCTGCCCCTCCCTTCCCCCTGCCCCTCCCTTCCCCCCTGCCCCTCCCTTCCCCCCTGCCCCTCCCTTCCCCCCTGCCCCTCCCTTCCCCCCTGCCCCTCCCTTCCCCCCCTGCCCCTCCCTTCCCCCCTGCCCCTCCCTTCCCCCCTGCCCCTCCCTTCCCCCCTGCCCCTCCCTTCCCCCCTGCCCCTCCCTTCCCCCCTGCCCCTCCCTTCCCCCCTGCCCCTCCCTTCCCCCCTGCTCCTCCCTTCCCCCTGCCCCTCCCTTCCCCCTGCCCCTCCCTTCCCCCCTGCCCCTCCCTTCCCCACTGCCCCTCCCTTCCCCACTGCCCCTCCCTTCCCCCCCTGCCCCTTCCTTCCCCGCTGCCCCTTCCCCCTTCCCCGCTGCCCCTTCCCCGCTGCCCCTCCCTCCCCCGCTGCCCCTCCCTCCCCCGCTGCCCCTCCCTCCCCCGCTGCCCCTCCCTCCCCGCTGCCCCTCCCTCCCCCGCTGCGCCTCCCTTCCCCGCTGCCCCTCCCTTCCCCGCTGCCCCTCCCTTCCCCGCTGCCCCTCCCTTCCCCGCTGCCCCTCCCTTCCCCGCTGCCCCTCCCTTCCCCACTGCCCCTCCCTTCCCCACTGCCCCTCCCTTCCCCGCTGCCCCTCCCTTCCCCGCTGCCCCTCCCTTCCCCGCTGCCCCTCCCTTCCCCGCTGCCCCTCCCTTCCCCGCTGCCCCTTCCCCACTGCCCCTCCCCCACTGCCCCTCGTGTCACTAATAAACCCAGACCTGGTGTCTCCGATAACCCTGACCCGGTGTCTCTGATAACCCTGACCTGGTGTCTCTGATAAACCCTGACCTGGTGTCTCTGATAACCCTGACCTGGTGTCTCTGATAAACCCTGACCTGGTGTCTCTGATAACCCTGACCCGGTGTCACCGATAACCCTGACCTGGTGTCTCTGATAACCCTGACCTGGTGTCTCTGATAACCCTGACCCGGTGTCACCGATAACCCTGACCTGGTGTCACTGATAACCCAGACCTGGTGTCACTGATAACCCTGACCTGGTGTCACTGATAACCCTGACCCGGTGTCTCTGATAACCCTGACCCGGTGTCACCGATAACCCTGACCTGGTGTCACTGATAACCCAGACTTGGTGTCACTGATAACCCTGACTTGGTGTCACTGATAACCCAGACCTGGTGTCACTGATAACCCAGACTTGGTGTCACTGATAACCCTGACTTGGTGTCACTGATAACCCTGACTTGGTGTCACTGATAACCCAGACCTGGTGTCACTGATAACCCAGACCTGGTGTCACTGATAACCCAGACTTGGTGTCACTGATAACCCTGACTTGGTGTCACTGATAACCATGACCTGGTGTCTCTGATAACCTTGACCTGGTGTCACTGATAACCCTGACCTGGTGTCACTGATAAACCCTGACCTGGTGTCTCTGATAACCCTGACCCGGTGTCACCGATAACCCTGACCCGGTGTCATTGATCACCCTGACCTGGTATCTCTGATAACCCTGACCTGGTATCTCTGATAACCCTGACCTGGTGTCACTGATAACCCTGACCTGGTATCTCTGATAACCCTGACCTGGTGTCACTGATAACCCTGACCTGGTGTCTCTGATAACCCTGACCTGGTGTCTCTGATAACTAAGTTCTGTTGTGCCTAATGAACCCTGTCTCAATGCCTCCAATCATCCAGCCCGTCCCTTCTAATGGTTGTGTCCATGGAATATTTCACCTTTTACAAGGTCCTATTGATCCCAGTCCCAGTGGTTATAATCATCTGAGGAGAGGTTTTCCAGCGGCTTTCGTGGAGCTCCCATGTCGGACCAACTGTTCATTGTTCATCAATGTGGAATTTGTTGACAGCTCGTGAGCTACCCTCTCTCACAGCCAGTCCTGCTCCTCTGGTCCAGCGCCTTCTGTCAAAAAGCCACCAGCTGATGGGCTGCCAGGCCTCGTGTGCCTTGCCGTTATCCATGTGTAGTGTGGCAGAGTATATTGGATCGCCTCACTCCCTTCTCCCTGCGGCCCTCACCCTGGTGGTTTGGGTCAGCCCTGCGGTTCATTTAGAGATGGAACCTTGGCACTGAATAGAGCAGTAAATTATGATTCATGGTGCGTCTGCCTCAGGGAGCAGGAGGTTATAGTCAACTCCATCCTGTTTCACCTGATCTTCAAAATATGCCCGACTGGAGAGAGACCAGGAATAGAAACCATGGCCAACTACCTAATCTGACATGACTGTACGACGTTTGCCCGTGCATTTGTCAATAGGGTTTTCAGGACACGCCCTGTTCTTTTAGGGCAAACCCAATTCCATAGAACCATCAAATTCCTGCAGTGTAGACGGAGGCCATTCGACCCATCAGTGTACACCGGCCCTCTGAAAGAACGCCGTACCCAGGCCCACACCCCCTTTAAACCCACTCAACCTGCACATCCTTGGATTGTGGAAGGATACCGGAACACCCGGAGGAAACCCACGTAGACACGGGGAGAAAGTGCAAACTCCACGCAGGAAGTCACCTGAGGCCGGCATCGAACCCCGGTCCCTGGCACTGTGAGGCAGCAGTGCTAACCACTGTGCCACGGTGAATTCTTATCGGGTTTTGAGTTTGCATAGTGCTTTCCCTAATTTGAAGGTAATGTCAACAGGAAACACACAGCCAGGTGTACATATTGAAAATGCCGTGTTCAGATGTATGGCCCTTCATGTCTTTCCCACAGGACAATACTGAGAGACCCGAATAATTTTTATTAAAACAGAATCCCTGTGTCTGTTTGTACCCCTTGCACTAGAATGCTGACTTTGGGCTGCATTAAAGTGCTAAAATGGGGGTTTTGTGACTGAGGGAGTTCGGCGAATAGGGAGTGAGGTGCTCCTTTTATTTCCTACCTGCCCTCAAAAGAGCGTGTGGGACGCCGAGAGTTGAGAAAGAACGCAGCTGACTGGTGAGTAAGACCTGGTGGGTATTTTTCAAACTTGATTGAATTGTAAGTCATCGTTTTAGCTAGGGACTTAGTTTATTAATTTAAGAAAAATAGTCTTCTAATGTTTTCGATTTAAAGGGTTTAGTCAAGGCAGGAGAGCTCAAATCTGTTTGCACCTCTTGCTCCATGAGGGAATCCGGGAACATTTCCAGTCCCCGGGACCAGGAAGTGTGTGCAACTGCAGGTCCTAGTAGCTCGGGTTGGAATGACGGCTGGAGACACTGGAGCATCCGCGAGTCAGAGCATCGTGGATAGTACGTTTAGAGAGGTGGTCACACCGCAGACTAAAGGACTTGAGGAAGGAAGGGAATGAGTGACTACTAGGCAGTCCAAGAGAAACAGGCAGGTAGTTCAGGACTCCAGGATGGTGTGGTGCCTCCCTGGTGCCAGGGTCCGAGATGTCACTGGCTGGCTGCAGGGCAACCTGAAGGGGGTGGGTGATAAGGCAGAGGCCATGGTGCACATTGGTACCAATGACATAGATAGAAAAAGGGAGGAGGTCATGCATCAGAAATTCAGGGAGTTAAGCAGCAGACTGAAAAGCAGGACCTCTTGGGTTGTAATCTCTGGATTACTCCCAGTGCCACATTGTAGCGAGAATTAGGAGAATAGCATAATTGAATAGCAGGTAACTACAAGGGAGAGAACTGATTGGTGAGTTACAGGTAAGACCTTCATATCGGGAGCGGAGCTGAGCGGGAGAAATCAGGACTGCCGTCTGGGAAGGTGAGTGGTATTTGTGTCTGTGTCTCTGAGCGGGAGAAATCGGGACGACAGTCTGGGAAGGTGAGTGGTATTTGTGTCTGTGTCTCTGAGCGGGAGAAATCGGGACGGCAGTCTGGGAAGGTGAGTGGTATTTGTGTCTGTGTCTCTGAGCGGGAGAAATCGGGACGGCAGTCTGGGAAGGTGAGTGGTATTTGTGTCTGTGTCTCTGAGCGGGAGAAATTGGGACGGCAGTCTGGGAAGGTGAGTGGTATTTGTGTCTGTGTCTCTGAGCGGGAGAAATCGGGACGACAGTCTGGGAAAGTGAGTTGTATTTGTGTCTGTGTCTCTGAGCGGGAGAAATCAGGACGGCAGTCTGGGAAGGTGAGTGGTATTTGTGTCTGTGTCTCTGTGTGTTTTCAAATTGTCGTGGAAGGGGGCAATCACAATGTTGGGGGTTTATTACAGGCCCCCCAACTGCCAGCGAGAGAGATAGAGAAGCAGAAAGGTAGAGAGATTTTGGATAGGTGCAAAAGCAACAGGGTTGTTGTGGTTGGGGATTTTAATTTCCCCTTTATTGACTGGGACTCACTTAGTGCTAGGGGTTTGTTTGGGGCAGAGTTTGTAAGGTGTATCCAGGAAGCCTTCTTGATGCAATATGTAGATAGTCCAACTAGGGATGGGGCAGAACTGGATCTGGTATTGGGGAATGAGGCTGGACAGGTGGTTGAGGTTTCAGTAGGGGAATATTTTGGGAGTAGTGACCACAATTCCATAAATTTTAGGGTACCTTTGGACAGGGATGAGGGTAACTCGCGTTTAGGTACTAAACTGGGGAAAGGCAAATTACAATAACATTAGACAGGAATGAAGAATTTGGATTGGGTGTGGCTGTTGGATAATAAATCAACATCGGACAAGCGACAGTTGATTGGGATTCAGGAAAGTCACATTCCTGAGAGAATGAAGGATAAGTATAGGAAGTTTAGGGAGCCTTGGATAACGAGGGATATTGTGAACCTCATCAAAACGAAAAAGGAGACTTGTAAAGTCTCGAAGGGTGGGAACAGTCAAAATCCTTGAGTATAAAGAAAGTAGGAAGGTACTGAGCGGGAAATTAGGAGGGCTAGGAGAGACATGAAAAGGCCTTGGCAAATAGGATTAGGGTGAATCCCAAAGCTTTTTTTCATATGTAAAAAGCAAGAGGGTGGCCAGGGAAAGGATTGGACCACTTAAGGACAATGGCGGGAATCTATGTGTTGAGCCAGAGGAAATGGGCAAGGTACTAAATGAATACTTTGCATCAGTGTTCACTGAAGAAAGGGACTTTGTGAAAGTTGATTCTTGGGTAGGGTATGTAGACAATCTGGATCATGTTAACATTGAAAAGGTGGAGGTATTGGGTATTTTAAAAGATATTAAGGTAGATAAGCCTCCTGCGCCAGATGGGATTTATCCCAGAATACCGAAGGAAGCAAGGGAGGAAATTGCTGGGGCCCTGACTGACATCTTTGTATCCTCATTGGCTATAGGTTTGATCCCAGAGGACTGGAGAATAGCTCATGTGGTACCGCTGTTTAAAAAAGGTAGCAGGGATAATCCTGGAAACTATAGGCTGTAGTTTCTATAGTTTCTGTAGTCAGTCGTAGGTAAATTATTGGAGAGAATTCTCAGGGACAGGATTTATACCCATTTGGAAACAAATGGACTCATAAGCGATAGACAGCATGGTTTTGTGAAGGGGAGGTTGAGCCTTACTAACTTGATCAAGTTTTTTGAGGAGGTGACAAAGATGATTGATGAGGGGAGGTGGTGGATGTTGTTTACATGGACTTCAATAAAGCCTTTGACAAGTTGCCTCATGGCAGACTGGTACAAAAGGTGAAACCACATGGGATCAGAAGTCAGGTGGTAAGATGGATAAAGAAGTGACTCGGTCACAAAAAACAAAGAGAAGCAGCAGAAGGGAATAGAAGGGCGTTTTTTTGAATGGAAGGTTGTGTCTCGTGTTGTTCCACAGGGATCGTTGCTTGGACCTCTGTTGTTTGTTTAAACTATTTGGAGGAAAATGTAGCCGGTCTGATTAGTAAGTTCGCGGAAGACACCAAGGTTAGTGGAGTGGCAGATAGTGTTTAGGATTGTCAGTGGATACAGCAGGACATAGATAAGTTGGAGACTTGGGCAGAGAAATGGCAAATGGAGTTTAATCCGGACAAATGTGAGGTAATGCATTTTGGTAGGTCTAACATAGAGGGGAAATATACCGTAAATATACTCTTAGTAATATAGAAAGTCAGAGAGATCTGGGCGTGCATGTCCACAGATCTTTGAAGGTGGCAGCACAAGTGGACAAGGTAATCAAGAAAGCACACTGAATGCTTCCCTTGATTGGACGGGGCATTGAGTATAAAAACTGGCAAGTCATGCTGCAGTTGTATAGAACCTTGGTACGGCCGCACATGGAGTATTGCGCACAATTCTGGTCGCCACGCTACCAGAAGGATGTGGAGGCTTTGGAGAGGGTGCAGAGGAGGTTCACCAGGATGTTGCCTGGTCTGGAGGGTGTTAGATTTGTGGAGCGGCTGAATAGACTCAGACTGTTTTTATTAGAAAAACAAAGGTTGTGGGTGACCTGATAGAGGTCTCCAAGATAATGAGGGGGATGGATAAAGTGGGTGGGCAGGCACCAGGGGGCATAGGTTTAAGGTTTATGGGACAAAGTTTAGAGAAGATCTGCAAGACACGTTATTTATGCAGAGGGTGGTGAGTGCCTGGAACACGTTGCCAGGTGAGGTTGTGGAAGCAGATACATTAACGGCGTTCAAAAGGCATCTTGACAAACACATGGACAGGGTGGGTACAGAGGGATAAGGCACAAGGAAATGCTGAGGGTTTTGGCAAAGGTGGTATCATGATCGGCACAGGCTTGGAGGGCCGAAGAGCCTGTTCCTGTGCTGTATTGTTCTTTGTTCTTTAAATGTGTGGCATAAGAGTTGGTGCATGAAATGAAATGAAAAGAAAATCGCTTATTGTCACGAGTAGGCTTCAATGAAGTTGGGGCTTTAGATTCCTGGACCACTGGGACCATTTCAAGGGGAGGTAGGACCTACACAAGTGGGACGGTCTACATCTGAACCAAAGTGGGACAAACATCATTGCTAGTTCAGGGGCTGGTTTAGCACAGTGGGCTAAACAGCTGGCTTGTAATGCAGAACAAGACCAGCAGCGCGGGTTCAATTCCCGTACCGGCCGCCCCGAATAGGTGCTGGAAAGTGGCGACTAGGGGCTTTTCACAGTAACTTCATTGAAGCCTACTTGTGACAAGCTATTATTATTATTATTATTAGTGGGTTTGCTAGTGCTGTTGGGAGGAGTTTAAACTAATTCGGCAGGGGGAGGGGACGCAGACTGTTAGCAGAATAGGGACACAGCATAACGCACAAAAGCAATCAAGTCAGAGGAAATACAGCGGTAGTAAGTTTCAAGGGAGTCAGACAAAGATGGAGGGTCTCTACATTAATGCCAGGACTTTTACAGGTAAACAGATGAGTTAATGGCAAGAATTGACTCGTGGAATTGTGATATAGTAGCCGTCACGGAGATGTGAGGGAGGGGCAGATTGGCAGTTCAATCTCCTGGGATATAGAATCTTCAGGAGAGACAGAGGAGGTGGTAAAAGAGATGGAGGCATTGCATTAGTTAATTATTAGTTCAGGAGTCAGCTACTACAGTAAGGAGAAATTATATCTTGGAAGGGGCATCGAAAGAAGCTTTATGGGTAGAGTTCAAGAATAAAAAGGGACAGCCACGTTGTTGGGTATTTATTATAAACCCTCAGAAAGTCAGCGGGAAATTGTGGAGCAAATATGTGCGCAATTCTCAGAGGTATGTAAAAATATTAATAGAGTAATTATATTCGGCGATTTCAACTTTCCCAACATTAATTGGGATAGACATCTTGTTAAGAGCTTAGATGGATAGAATTCTTAAAATGTATACAGGAGAACTTTTCAGCTCAATATGTAGAGGGTCCAACAAGGGGTGGTGCAGTCCTGGACTTAACTCTGGGGCATGAAGCCAGACAGGTGGTTCCTGTGTTGATGGGGGAGCATTTTGGTGATAGCGACCACAACATGGTGCAATTTAAGTTCATTATGAACAAAGAAATAGAAAAGATGCAAAAAAAGGTTTTGAATTGGGGGAGAATGGATATTAGTAAAATAAAGCAGGATCTGACCATGGTAGATTGGAAAGAGTTATTTGTGGGGAAATCTACAGAAGACAATGGGGTTGTTCACAATGGAAATAGGGAGGGTACAGGCCCAACATGTTCCCTCTAGGGTAATAGGAAGGAGTAACAAGCCCAGAGAACCATGGATGACCAGAGACATTCAGGATACGATGAGAAGGAAAAGAGAGGCTTTTAGCAAGTATAAGGGGAACAAATCAACGGAGGTATTAGTGGAGTATGGAAGGTGCAGGATGGAGGTGAAGAAAACAATTAGGAGAGCAAAGAGGGGATATGAGAAAGCTCTGGCTGGTAAAAGTAGGGGAAAATCCCAAGATATTCTCTAAGTATATCAATGGGAAGAGGATAACAATGGAGATAATGGGCCCATTAGGGACCAAGGGGGAAGATCTGTGGGTGGGGCCAGAGGACATTGGTTAAATGAGTAGTTCCCATCTGTCTTTACCCAAGAGAATGAGGTAGAACTGGAACTCGGGAGAGACTGTGAGATTCTTGAACAAATTGTTATAGGGAGTGAAAAGGTGTCATAGGGAGGTGTTGGCAGACTTAAAAGTGGACAAGTCTCCAGGTCCAGGTGAATTGTGACGCAGGATATGTGGGAGGTGGGGGGGGGGGGGGGGGGCTGGGGAAGCGATTGCTGGGGCTCTAACCCAGTTTTTAAAATCCTCTCTGGCCATGGAGGAGGTGGTCCCACTATTTAAGAAAGGTTGTAAAGATACATCCGGAAACTACAGACCAGTGAGTCTCACGTCAGTGGCAGGGAAAATATTGGAGAAAATTCTGAAGGAGAGAATCTATCTCCGCCTGGAGAGACCAGGTTTGATCTGGAATAGTCAGCATGGCTTTGTCAGAGGGAGGTCATGCCTAATAAATATGACTGAATTTATTGACATGTGACGAGGTGTGTAGATGAGGCTAGTGCAGTTGATATAGTATACATGGATTTCAGCAAAGCCTTTGACAATAATAATCTTTATTAGTGTCACAAGTAGACTTACATTAACACTGCAGTGAAGTTAATGTGAAAAGCCCCTAGTTGCCACACTCCGGCGCCAGTTCGGGTACACAGAGCGAGAATTCAGAATGTCCAATTCACCTAACAGCATGTCTTTCGGGACTTGATGGCCGAAGCACCCAGAGGAAACCCACGCAAAGACGGGAAGAACACGCAGACTCCGCACACGTAGTGACCCAAGCCAGGGCCCCTGGTGCTGTGAAGCAACAATGCTAACCACTGTGCTACCGTGCCGTCCAAAAGGTCCCATATGGAAACCATAAAGAAGGTACAGGGTAACTTGATAAGGCGGATTCAAAATTGGCTTAGCTGTAGGCGACAAAGGGTGATGACAGATGGCTGCTTTAGTGACTGGAAACCAGTGTCCAGTGGTGTACCACAGGGATCTGCACTGGGTCCCCCCATTGTTTGCCATTTATATAAGCGACAGAGATGAGTATATGGGGGATAGGGTGAGTAAGTTTGCAGATGACACAAAGTTTAGCCGGGTGATTAAAAGTGAGTGTCTTGGGTTACAGGAAGATATAGACCGGATGGCCAAATGGGCAGAAAAGTGGCAGATGGAATTTAACCCTGAAAGCTGTGAGGTGATGCACTTTGGAAGGAGTAATTTGACAAGGAAGTATACTGTGAAATGTCTGACACTGGGAAGTTCCAAAGAACATGGGGACCTTGGCGTGTTTGTCCATAGACGTCTGAAGGCAGAAGGACAGGTGATGAAAAAGATATATGGGACACTTGCCTTTATCAATTGGGGCATAGATTACAAAAGCAGCGAGGTCATGTTGGAGTTGAATAGAACTTGGTGAGGCCACAGCTGGAGTACTGTGTGCAATTCTGGTTGCCACATTATAGGAAGGATATGATTGCACTGGAGGGGGTGCAGAGGCGATTCACCAGAATGTTGCCTGGGATGGAACATTTAAATTATGAAGAGAGGTTGGATAGGCTTGGATTGTTTTCACTGGAGCAGAGAAGACTGAGGGGCGATCTGATCGAGGTGTATAAGGTTATGAGCGGCATGGACAGGGTGGATAGGGAGCAGCTGTTCCCCTTAGTTGAAGGATCAGTTGCGAGGGGTCACAAGTTCACGGTGAGGGGCAGGATGTTCAGGTGGGATTTGAGGAAACAAAATTTTACCGAGAGGGTGGTGACAGCCTGGGAGGGTGGTAGACGCGGGTTGCCTCACATCCTTTAAAACGTACCTGGATGAGCACTTGGCACGTCATAACATTCAAGACTCTGGGCCAAGTGCTGGCACATGGGATTAGGTGGGCAGGTCAGGTGTCTTTCATGAGTTGGTGCAGACTCGATGGGCTGAAGGGCCTCTTCTGCACTGTATTATTCTGGGATTCTGTGCCTAATCAGTAACAGATACCATTGGCGCCTGCATTCTGCACAAACCCTTCATATCAGTTTGGGGAGGTAGACGGTTTGTCTGGTCATGGTACCAGTCAGAGATGCTTCCTCCCTGTTCACTTCATACATAGGCCGACACGCGTGTACTTTGCGCTGTGCTGTTCTGGACTTTGCCCGATTTCCCGCAGCCCTGTTCAGCAACTGGCCCTGAGCGTGCTCGAAATGAAAACAGAAAATGCTGGAAAAGCTCAGCAGGTTTGGCAGCATCTCTGGAGAGAGGAACAGAGTTCACACTTCGAGTCTGATTTGACTTTTCTTCAGAACTGAAGAGAGGTAGAAATGTGATGGGTTTTATGCTGTTGGAAAGGGAGGGAAGGGTCAAGTGGAGCAAAGAGGGAAGGTCAGGGAAAGGTTAGAGCAATGTTTTCCAGTTTTTCCCCCGGGACTCACTTTTACCAGCTGGCCAACCTTTGCGATCCACGCCAGCCGATTGTCGCGATACAACATTTTTGCTCACCTTTAATTCGACAGGTGATCCTGCTTGGTCCTCAGGATCTAACTTGTTTGGTCATTCAATGTTACGTTTCTGCGAAGAACTTCAGCTGATGATTCAGGTTCTTGCTGCATCCTTCGAAAAAAAAAATCAAGTGGGTTTGCCCTCGAACATGCCATGCTTAGATTTCCAATGCCTTTGAAGTTTTGAGGGTTTTAAGCTCTCATTTGCCAGTATTTCCCTGCATATAACACGTGTGGGTTTTGCTTCCGGATTTGCATTGGCACAATTAAAAAAAAAAGCCATTACTCAAGAAATCATCTTTACACTGCCTTGTTCTTGATTTCATTTTTTTCTTTGTTTAAAACAATCCATCTTCAGTTCTTAACAGTCCTGTTTTCTTGCTTGCTCATCATTAGAAAATGGAGGAATCTCTCTTCCTGATTTTGCACCAAAAGCACGGAGTTACTGGGAAGTCAGTGTATGTGCCGGATGTGTGACCTGCTCTCTGCCGCTTCTTCTGGCAGAAAGACTGCATGACGGTCATGGCCGGCATTCTGAATTTTAACGCCGGTCGTGGCCGTTGGAAACCTCTCCCATGATTGGGAATGCCGCAACCGATTGTTCCGCGACCCTCCCAACACCCGCCTGTTACGCTGTTTGCAAAACCCTGGGTTAGAGCGTGGGGGAAATTAAATTACAAAGGTGTGTCACTGAACAAAAGGCAAAGACAGTGAGAACGGTAGCAGTATAGGAACAAAGCATTGGTCCAGAGTAGATGTGAATAACAGAATAAAGGTCAGTGCTGTCTGAAAGCGAATGATGAGAACAAGATAAAGGCTGGCACTGGGGGAAAGATAAAACAAAATGCAGGCGAGTGTTCATGAACTGAAGCTGTTAAATTAACGGAGTCCAGAAAGTTCCTAATCAGAAGCCTCCAGCTTGCTTGCGTTGGGCGTCACTGGGGCTGGTTTAACTCACTGGGCTAACTCGCTGACTTTTAAAGCAGACCAAGCAGGCCAGCAGCACGGTTCAATTCCCGTACCAGCCTCCCCGGACAGGCGCCGGAGTGTGGCGACTAGGGGCTTTTCACAGTAACTTCATTGAAGCCTACTCGTGACAATAAGCGATTTTCATTTTATTTTTTCATTTCATTTCATTCACTGGGACATTGCAGCTGGCCGAGGACAGTACAGTGAGCGTGAGAGCACGGCGGTGAGTTGCAGTGGTGAGCGACTGGGAGGTTGGGATCATGCTTGTGGGCTGAATGGAGGTGCTCCACAAAGCGGTCACCCAGTCTGCGTTTGGTCTCCTCAATGTAGAGGGAGCAGCCAAGACAGGGCACACCAGTAAATCGCTGCTGGAGGGAGTGTTTGGAGCCGTGGACAATGAGGAGGCAGGAGGTAAACGGGCAGGTGTTACACCTCCTGTGATTGCGTGGGGAGGTGTCTCCGGAAAGGTATGAGGTGCTTGATGTGATTGAGCACACTCTGTTTTTATTTCCGATCGCCAGCACTTACAGTATGTTCCTTTTATTTTAGTTTCGGCCCAAGTCGGTGCTTATCAGTCTCCAGAACTGTGACACCTGGTGAAAGCCCACATCAGTTCACTAACACCCTTTCTGGTATGTTTGTTTTGCCTGGTACATACAAAAGAGGAAAACCATTTATCTAATCTCAGTATCTGCTCAGAGGCTGTATCTACCTGGCCGTAACCATGGTTCCCACTGATAAGCAGCAGAACTTCTGTTGTGATTCTGTGGCGTTTCCTGAGGGAGGTGGCTTTCGATTGGTTTGACTTCTGTGAGCAGCTAAATCTGCTCCCTTGCCACCTTCATCCATCTCTTTATTTTAATTCACAGGATGTGAGTGTCGTGGGTAAGGCCATTTCTTCTGCCCACCCCCGATTGCCCTTGAGAAAACCACCAAGACAGCTGCTCCTACTGTGGTCTGCAGTCCCACTGTGCTGTTAGGGAGGGAGTTCCAGGATTTTGAGCCAGTGACAGTGAAGGAAAATAGAATCCATAGAATCCCTGCAGTGCAGAAGGAGGCCATTCGGACCATCGAGTCTGCATCGACCCTTTTGAATGTGCTACCCATTTACACTCCCCCGTCCACCCCACCCTATCCCCATAATCCCATAACCTAACCTGCACATCAAGGGGCAATTTATCATGGCCAATACACCTAACCCACACAGCTTTGGACTGTCGGAGGAAACCGGAGCACCCGGAGGAAACCCACGCAGACACGGGGAGAACATAACAAACTCCACACAGACAGTGACCCAAGGCAGGAATTGAACTCAGCTCCCCGGCGCTGTGAGACAGCAGTGATAACCACCGTGCCGTCCAAACAGCGATATGGTTCCAAATCAGGCTGGTGGAGGGGAACTTGCAGGTGATGGTATTCCCATGTGCCTCCTGCCCTTCTAGATGGTAGAGGTTGCGGGTTTGGAAGGTGCTGCCAAATGCCTGTCACTGTGCACCAGTGGTGGAAGGAGTGAATGTTTAAGGTGCTGGATGGGGTGTTGATAAAGCAGGCTGCTTCATCTTGGAGTGCTGCACGACAGCAGCCCAGGCTTTGACTGGGTCCACATGTTCCCATGTCCTCTTGTCCCTCACCACATTCTGCCTTTCTCTTGTGCGGGCTGGAATACATTTGTGACATTTACCTCTGTCCCACCCATTCTTTGCACGTGATCCAAGATTGGGAGTACTAGCTGGGATATTCGGCTGTGGGAGATTTTAAGAGCCCACTCTGACTCTGCCCTTGCAGAATAGCTGTGGACAAGTAGTTCCTGACAGACAGAGAGTGGGAAAAAATGCAGACCTACAGGCCCGTAGCCTGACATCAGCCATTGTGAAGATGCTGAAATCTATTATTAAGAATGTAAGTACTAGACAAAAGGAACCCAGACAGTGATCAAGACAGGGATCCTTTGCTCAAAATGCTTCTTCTTGCCTTGCGTAAGCCTGTGGACAATGGCACTGATCGTAAAGATGCTGAGGCCACAAACCCTGATAATAGCCTAGATGTGAGAGAGGGTGAATAACACGGGTCAGCATCCAAATGCAGCATCTTTATGATCGTGAGGTTCTGTATAGCGCTGGCCACTTACATACTGAGAATCTCCCTTTGTTCTTGGACTTGGATGTGTATGAACTCATGACAAGTTGTTCAGTAATCTCAGATCAGCTCTTGTGCAATAAAGTTGCTTGTTGCGGAATCTCAATTGCGCCACCGTTCTTCAAACCAAACGTTAAGATGCTGGTGAAATACCCGAGACTGCACAAGTATTAGAACAACCGGTTCCATAGAAGAGTCTTCCTGGACTCGAAACGTTAGCCATGAGCGCGATTTAACCACCACATTGCATCCAAAGTGGATCTAGGCACGCCGGTTAAATAGCGGGAAGGCTAAAATCGAATCAGTTTTCTATCTAACTGCTTGCTCACAGTGCCAAGTTCCAGATCTCATCTGAATATGGTGAACATATCATTAACTCCAGTTTGTCTTCCAGATCGGGGGTTGCCCCTTGAGGGGGGCGGGCTTTTAATAGTGAGGCCTTCAAACCATCTTTGTATATTGTGGATACCCATAACAGGGACATCTGCAGTTGTTGCCTGTCCTATCAAAGGCTTCCAGGACAGAGCCCTGTTCTTGGTTATATGTTGAAGCTCACATTAATTCCCTTTGCTGCTTGTGGCTGCAAATGCCTGAAGGCTGCTGTTCCTGTTTCCTTCATTCTCTGTAGCAAGAAAGAAGGTCAATTACCTGGGATACCTGGGTCCTGGAACATCGGACTCAGGGGGATTTATGAGTCCAGAAGGCAATCCGGTTTAAAGTAAGAAGACGCCGTGGGACCTGGTGCATGACATTGATCCAAATGGACCACCTGATGTCACTGTTGAAGAAATGCTTTTGCCGATTGCTGATGCTTTTGTTGCTGATGTGGTGGGTGCTGCATGTAACTAGCTCTTCACCACGGGTTAAACACACTGGAAGTCAATGATGTTCAACTGCAACTTGGGCGCCAGTGTCATATATGGATGCCAGGATTTGGTTCCGGTGAGATTGGGCCGTGTGGGAGGGCTGCACAGCTGCGGCTCCGGGACGGAGAACGGCACTGATGTGCATCAGCAACTTGTGAGCTCACCTGATTTTGCCCCAGAAGCCTGTCCACTAATGTCACCCAGCGGGAAATGGGTCTCTGCGCTGGTGGAATGTGGGGTTGGTAGCTGTGAGGCCTTGAGGGTGGTCTCCTCAGAGCTCTCCTCCTCTTGGGTGGCCGGGGGAGGGGGAAATGACTCGAGATAGCTTGGCCCGAGATCCTGCCAGGGCATGGACATGTGGTCAGTGAGAGAGAAGGATCCCCGTGACCTCCAAGGCATGTTCCTCATCGGGGGTGAGCACTCAGATCTTTGGTACACCCCCCCCCCCCACCCCCCTCCCTCTTATTATGGGCTTGGTTCTCCTTTTGGGGGGACAAAGAGAAGGCTTTGTGAGCCATGCGCTGGATGGACCAGGGGGTCTATAGCAGATGGCATAGAATCGCTACAGTGCAGAAGGAGGCCATTTGGCCCATCGAGTCCGCATTGTCCCCCTGAAGGAGCACTCCACCCAGGGCGATGCCCCCGTTCTATCCCTGTAACCCTACCTAATATTTTGGAAACTAAGGGGCAATTAAGCATTGTCAATCCACCCAACCTGGACTGTTCGAAGAAACCGGCGCACCCTGACGAAACCCACAGACACTGGGAGAACGTACAAACACGACACAGTCACTTGAGGTCGGAATTGAACCTGCGTCCCTGGTGCTGTCAGATAGCAATGCTAACCACTGTGCCACATTGCGGCCATGTGTGGGCAACGTATCTGGGCATGAATGGGTTGTGCCAGTGGGTACTGAAGAACAAGCACAAAGATCTGAATTGGAGAGGATGTGAGGTATAAATTTTGAATTGGGGGGGGGGGGGGGGGGGGGTGGTGTTGGGAATTTCAGGCGTGGCGGGCAGAGCCGATGCCAGGAGAGCGGTAGTAACTTAGCCTTGCAGTTCGTTGGAGGTCTTTGGTCGTCTTCTGACATTGGGCGCTGGTCCTCCTGGTCATGCTGCCAGCACTGACAACCGCTGCCTCCCAGGCGGTACTGGTGACCCTGCTGCTGGTCCTCCGACCCCCTCGGAGGGGACAGGATGTCCCATCTTGCATCAACGGTGTCCAGAAGCCTGTTCAGCTCGGCATCCCCAAATCGAAGAGCAGGTCTGCACACCGCCATGCTTCTGTGTTGACTGGGAAGTGAGTGTGTGGGCGAAGTGTTTAAAAGCACGTTCCCCTTGTTAGCGGCGAGATGCTGAGAAGCCAGTCTGGCGAATCAGACGGCGAGACAGCCAAGACGCTCGTGGGGGCTCATTCCCAGCACTAAGTGCCATTATATACGGGCCGCAATCTCACCAATACTGCCTTCGAGAAACACCTCACCAATTGCATCCAAAATGGCACTTAGAGATTTTTCCGTTACATTGCGCCCTCTGTTTCTCTCTCCACAGATGGTGCCAAGCCTGCTGAGTTTTTTCAGGCCTTTCTGTTTCCGTTAGCTGAGGTTTTTTTGTGGCGAGTACCCAATTGTTTTTTTTCCAATTAAGGGGCAATTTAGCATGGCCAGCCCACCTACCAAGCGCATCTTTTGTGTTAAGGGGACGAGACCCATGCAGGCGCTGAGAGAATGTGCAGACTCCACACAGATAGTGACCCGGAGCCGGGATCGAACCCGGGTCCTCGGTGCCCTGAGGCAGCAGTGCTAACCACTGTGCCGCCGTGCCGTCCTGAATGATCTTAATTGCTGAGGTGTTGAACGTAAAGGCCTGAGAACAGGACACTGGGTTCGATTTGCAGATTGCAGGGTACAAAGTGATTTTTCCCTTCAGTATCAGCTTCCCCTTTCAATTATCATTGAAATCTTGATTAGACTCTGCATCCATTTTGTGGAGTCCGTATTATAGACTTGGCTCAATGGTAGTGCTCTCTTTCCTGTGTCAAATGTTAGTGAGTTCAAGACCATTTCCAGAAATTTACGCATATATAATCTAGGCTGATATTCCAGTGCGGTATGAAGGAGTGGGAGGCAAATGGAATGTTGGTCTTTATTGTAAGGGGGTTGGTGTATAAAAGTAGGAAAGCCTTGCTATAACTCTACAGGGCATTGATGGACTGTACCTGGAGACTGCGTACAGTTCCGGTCTCCTTACTCAAGCAGTGATATACCTGTACTTGAGGCAGTTCGTAGAAGGTTGTTGGGTGATTTCTGTGATGAAGGGTTTATGGGGAAAAGGTTGAGCAGGTTGGACTTTTACTCTTTGGAGTTTCGAAGAATGTGGTGATCTTATTGATACATAAAATATTCTGAGGGGGTTTGATGGGGAAGATGCTGAGAGGATGTTTCCCCTCATGGGGGAAACCTGGGATATTCGGCACGGTTTCTGAATAAAGGGTTTCCCATTTAAGATGAGGGGGATTCTTTTCTCTGAGGGTTGTTGGTGTTTGGAATTTTCTTCCCCAGAGAGCGGTGGAGGCTGGGTCGTGGAATATATTCAAGGCTGAGTTAGACCCAATGATTTTTCTACAAGGGAGTTGAGGATTATAGGGGATAGGCAGGAAAGTGAAATTCAGGCCACAATCAAATCAGCCGTGATCTTATTGACTGGACAGAGCAAATGGCATACTTCTGTTCCCATTTCTTGTATGAAATGAATGAAAATCGCTTATTGTCACGAGTAGGCTTCAAATGAAGTTACTGTGAAAAGCCCCTAGTCGCCACATTCCGGCACCTGTTCGGGGAGGCTGTTACGGGAATTGAACCGTGCTGCTGGCCTGCTTGGTCTGCTTTCAAAGCCAGCGATTTAGCCCAGTGTGCTAAACAGCGTATGTGACACTTAACCAAGGCTGCTCTATCGGGTAGACTTAAGGATGCCATGGGACTGATTTGAAGAAGAGTTATTCTTGGTGGAAAAAACAAAATACTGCAGAAATCAGAAATAAAGACAAATTTGCTGGAAAAACCCAACAGGTGACGCAGCACAAGAGTTAATGTTTTCAGGTCGATAACCCTGCGTCAGAACTGGGAAAAGTTAGACATGTCATAACTTTAAAATGAAACACAGAAACAAGGAAACCAGGGTGGGGGATAGAACAAAGGGAAAAATCTGTGACATTAAAAAGATTAAATGACAAAGGGGGTAATAGTGCAAAGTGAAAGGGGACAAGTAAACAAAGAAAAGATGGGCCTCGAGGAAGCGTTATTGGAAAAATATAGAATCATCATACCCCGCTGTCATCCAGGAGACAAAATCAAAATGACAGCAGTAATTATAATCTGAAATGGTTGGATCGATGTTTGAATCCCGAAGTGACCAATCGTAAGATGAGATGTCGTTCTTCTTGCTTGTGTTGGACAGCAGAGCGGTCAGGTTAAAATGGCGGGCAGTCAGAAGCTTGGGGTCGCACTTACCTACTGAATGGAGGTGTTTCACAAAACGGCCACTCAGTTTGCATTCGGCCTGCCTGTTGTAGAGGAGACCCAAACATTTTGAGCAGTCATCGCAGCTTTGAAAGAGCTTAGTGGAACGTTTCTGTGTAGTAATCCACAACTTCAAGTCACCTATAACTTTAATTCTCTGTCCCACTCTGACCTCTGCCTTGTCCACTGTTTCAACAAGGCTCAGTGTGAGCTTGAGGAGCAGCCCTTCATCCTTCGATCGGGTACTTTACAGCTTTCCTGACTCACCACTGAGTTCAGCTATTTCAGACCGTGATCTTTGCCCCACCCCATGCACTCTATTTTGTTTTGTGACTCTGGTTTTATTTTTGGACGAGCGCTATTGATAATGATTCTGCATTTTCCCATGCACACCTCTTCGAGACAGACACATCTCTTGCTTGTTTACCCATCCCACTCTCACCACCGCCCTTTTTTTTTATTCTTGGAAAATGCTGGAAAATCTCAGCAGGTTAGGAAACATCCATAGCGAGGGAGAAAGAGAGTGAACAATTTTGGGCCTGTGCGGAAAAGGAGTTAGAGATGTTACCGGATGTGAACAAGTGAAAGGTGTGTGTGGTTCAGGTGGGGGGGGGGGGGGGGGGGGGATAAAAAGAATAAAAGGGGAAGGTCTATCATAAGGTGGAAGACAGGCTGTGGTGGTCAACCCTGTGCTAAGCATCATCTGGTGTGACTCAGGAGTCTCCCTCCGACAGGGCAATTTTTGCTGCATTGGATACCAGGGTTCAGGGGTTAAATTATGAAGAGAGATTTGGCAAATTAGGCCTGTTTTCTCTAGAAATTAGTAGGTTAAGGGATGATCTGATCAAAGCCTTCAAGATATTAACAGGAAAAGTCAGGGTAGCTAAAGATAAACTGTTTCCACTGGTTGGAGATTCTAGAACTGGGGGTCATAGTCTAAAAATTAGGGCCAGACCGTTCAGGAGAGATGTTAGGAAGCACGTCCAAGAGCGGTAGAGGTTTGGAACTCTCTCCCACAAATGGCAATTGATGCTAGATCAGTTTATTTTAGGTCTGAGTAGATATATTTTTGTCAAGTTAAGGGATAAGGGCCAAAGGCAGGTATATGGAGTTAGGCCACAGATCAGCCATGATCGAGGGGCCGAATGGCTTTTTCCTATGATCCTATTTGCTGCAGAGAGACTGTGAACTGAGGAGGTGCACCACTCGCTTTCTCTGGCCTCACTTCTCGGCCGATTGAGTTTTCCGTTTTGAGACAGGAGCCACTGAATAATCCCTCCCGTCTTCCACCCCATTCCAGAACTTACTTTCTATTCATTTCAACACCTTTCCCTGACTCAGCACTTGTTTAAAACCGGTCACAATCTCTAACATTGCCTCGGTCTATCCAAGGGCCATCAACCTGCTGGATCTGCTAAGTATTCCCAGCATTTCCTGTCACTTGAGAACACTCAGGCTTTAATTCAACGATGCAACACTTTTTTATTTTGAGAAGGGAAGCCTCGCGTTCTTACTTAAGGACCGAAGCACAACAGAGATAATTGTAAATGTTGCCACAGTCCCCGAGGACCATAGGCTGCTTTCCCCTTTGAGAGAGGGCGATTTAACCTGAGGGTCACCCCTCCTCAGGCTAGGGGCAAGATTGAGAGAGGCGGAGCCTTCGTGAATAGCCTCAGTCGGTACGGGAATTGAACCCGTGCTGTTGGCGTCGCTCCGCCTCACGAGCCAGCCGCCCAGCCAACTGAGCTAAACCAACCCCCACACAACAGAGGTGAAGCCAATTTGATAGTAGCAATGAGCATCACCAGCTCACCTTGTGCGGTAGCATTGTAGTTGTGGCAACCAAGAGGCCCCAAGTTCAAGTCCCGCTGTTTTAAACAGAATTCAAACAAAGCTGGTACTTGGTGGGTTGGCCGATTGTTGTGAACCAAAAACCCCAGCTGATTCGCTGATCTTCATAGGAATTACATAGGAATCAGGAGCAGAAGTGGCAATTCAGCCCCTTGAGCCCGCTCCACCTTTCAATCAGATCATGGCTGATCTCTTCCTGGTCTCAAATCCACCTCCCCACCTGCTGCCCGTATCCCTTTAACCCTTTTTTAATCAGAAATATATTTACACGGGGAGAATGTGCAAACTCCACACGGACAGTGACCCAAAGCTGGGATAAAACCTGGGACCTCAGCGCCGTGAGGCCGCAGTGCTAACCCACTGCGCCACCGTGCTGCTCTTATATTTACTTCTTAAAACCATTTAATGGTTCAGATTCCACTGCACAATGGGGCAGCGAGTTCCACAAATTCACCACCCTCTGCGAGAAGTAATGCCTCCTCATCTCAGGTTTAAATCTACCGCCTCTCAACCTATAATCTGTGACCTCTCGTTCTAGATTGCCCACAAGGGGGAACAGTTGGTGTACGTTTACTTTAACAATCCCATTTAGTATTTTTTACACCTTTACACCTTGATTAGACCCCCTCCCACCCTTCTAAACTCCAGTGAGTATTAGCCCAAACTATTTAATCTCTCCTCATACATCAAACCCTTCATCCCCGGAATCAATCTGGTGAACCTCTTTTGAACAGCCTCCAATGCCACCACATCCTTCCTGAAATAAAGAGTTCCTCAGGGAAGGAAATGTATCTGGTTGGGTCTGCCTATAACTGCATTCCCTCTCTAAACAGTTAACACTTAATCCCTTCAGGTAATCAATGGCTGAGCATGAATGCAGCCTTTCCATTGTTGGCGACATGCCAGGAACCGTACATAATGGGCGCGATTCTCCGATCGCGGGACAGAGTGTCACGCCGGCGCGAAACGGGCGCGAGCACGAGCAATTCTGGCCCCCACAGGGGAAATGGCGCGGGGGTTCTGGGGCCGGATGTGCAACAAAGTAGGCCTGGGGGGTGGGAGAGGCCGTCCCGCCGATTGGTGGGCCCCGATCGCGGGCCAAACGCCTTCGGAAGCCACCCTCCCCCCCCCCCCACAGGCCACCCCCGACTCTTCGCGCAGAGTTGCCGCCAGCAGCGACCAGGTGTGGACGGCGCCAGAAGGACTCTGCTTTTTCCGCTCGGCCCATTCGGGGCCGGAGAATCAGCAGCCCTGCCTCATACGGTGGCCCGTGACTGGTGTCGCACCAAACGCGCCGGCGCAAATGGCGCAGATTATCCGCACCTCGGAGAATCGTGCCCTGGCGTCGGGGCGGCATGGAGCGGTTGCGGCGATTCTCCGGCCCGGCGCGGGACTGGGAGTATTGCGCCCATTGTGTACGCTGAGGGGACGCTGAGTAAATGGTTTTCTGTGCTTTGAATTCCATGCGTGTTGTAGCCCAGCAGTGGAGCCCAGCTACCTGCCGTGCTATGTTCAATAGTATGTCACAACTACGTTCAACTATTCATTGTGCAGAACATAATACCTTCATGTAGTTTTATGAAAGAGAATTTCATGTCCTAAATGTTAACAACATAAGTGTTGGGTGATGCAGTGCGTTAGATTGAGACTTTTGGTAATTGGATTCAAACTCAACCCAGACTGATATGATGAAAATCTCAACGTTCTGGCAGCAAGGTCCTAATGTGGAACTGGTTTGGAAACTGTTCCAATTTCAAGTAGATGACAGTTCAAAGCCCAAAATACTCCTATTTTGGCTTTGAAATGAAATGAAAATCGATTATTGTCACGAGTAGGCTTCAATGAAGTTACTGTGAAAAGCCCCTAATCGCCACATTCCGGCGCCTGTCCGGGGAGGCTGGTACGGGAATCGAACCGTGCTGCTGGCCTGCTTGGTCTGCTTTAAAAGCCAGAAATTTAGCCTGGTGAGCTAAACCAGCCCCTGGTTCAGAGGATGTGAGCGTCACTAGCTTGACCCGTATCAATTGGCCATCCCTAGTTGCCCTTGAGAAGGTGATGGGTAGGGGCGGCACAGTGGTTAGCACCGCTGCCTCACGACGCCAAGGTCCCAGGTTCAATCCCGGCTCTGGGTCACTGTCCGTGTGGAATTTGCACATTCTCCCCGTCTCTGCCTGGGTCTCACCCCACAACCCAAAGATGTGGAGGGTAGGTGGATTGGCCACACTAAATTGCCCTTAATTTGAAAAAAAAAGAATTGGGGAAGGTGATGGGCGAGCCGCAGCCTTGAACCGCTGCAGTCCCTGAGATGTAGGTTCCAGGATTTTGACCCAGTGACAATGAAGGAATGGTGATATGTTCGAAGAGGTGAAAAATAGAGTCGTGCAGTTAGGTACATCTGTAAGGGTGGAGTCACATTTAATCAAAACAAATAATATGAATATACACGTCTTTGACATTTGTGCTTAATTCTGAGTGGACAGTGGCACAAATTACAAGAGAAAATGAAACCAGTGAGTAAAATCTATAAACATAAGGTATAAAAGTATAGCCTTCCCATTGTGTATTTTACACCTTCTCAAACATTGGGCCTGATTTTTGCTACCTGAATGTCCTGATTCAGCAGATATGCCTTAATTTAAAGGAGCCAGTTAGATGCAGTTTTCACTTTGGAGAGGCAGGGGTGGGATAGAGTTGGCCCAATTGAGCCTCAAAGCAGATTGTGGACAGTCATGGGGGTAGATGGATTGATCTGAGACTCGGTCCTGGATTTTTTTTTCCAAAGCTGTTTGACCATCTATCTTTCACCCTTCCCAGCTCCACTTTCCATGGCTGTTCCACACCAACTCATCTCATCTCCATAGCCACTCCCTTAGGATCCACCGTGGGCAGACCCGAGGAGCCACATGGAAAATAAAATAAATCCTAACAGTCTAGTTCAGCCCTCAGCCATACACACTTGATAGTGAAAAGAATTCCAATTCATGAAACACATTCCGAGATTTTAAATCTCAAGTGTTCAACCTCCTATAAAAGGCAAACTGCTGTACGGAAGCAGCTAATCCTCTAATAGCCTCTTTACATTGTCATTACAATCATGAGCCAGAACCTCCTGTGGAGGTAATTGTATTTTTTGGAACTCAGCCAAGCATTCATATGACATAATAATACCCCTTTGGAAATGTCTACTATTGAAACTGCTGGAGCAGATGGTAATTTCTTTCTAACCTACACTGGGTGGCCTATCAATCAAATCAATCTGACAGACAGTGACTTTTAACTCTCACTGACAGCATACGCCTGTTGTTTTTCAAGTTTAAAGAGCACGAGTTGTTAAGAGAATTTGGTTTGTTACACTTAAGCAGACCTTATCTGCCCTTTCAGTGATATTATGCCTATCAATTTGTGACACTCACAGTGTGGGTTAAAGCCTTTGGAACCGCCAAAATGAGGTCTATTTGAACTCAGCACTAATATCAGATGGCCCTGCTGTGTTCAGTTTTCCCTCCTGTTGTAATCATGCCTTACACTCTTCACCCCACTGGAGTATTAATACATAATAAAAAAACAGTACATGTTCCTAACAATTTAAAAAATGACCACAAAGTGTGTACATCCTACTGAACCCCAGGGGTGAGATTGTGAAATTTTCCTGATGTGATTCTGCTGCAATGAAATTCAGAAATACACAATTCACAAATAAAAAAAATCAATCCTTGTGCTAATTAAGGGAAAGAGAATGAATGGGAAATGGCTGGCCCAGTTCTGTAATTAAGCTTTGTGCGCCATGGATTCATGCCCTCTTACAATCAATGTTTTGAATCACGAAGGCATCAGAAATACTTCAATTAGTCCCAAGATTGACGTCCTTTGCTCATCTGATGACTGAACACATCTTCCTTCCCTTGCCCTCTCTATTGTTAATTGGCACCACTACTCTTGCTCCTTATCCCTACCCGAATAAACATTGGTGAGAATAATCTTGGTTCAGCCTTGACATCTTGCTTGAGAACAACGACTAAAGAAGGTGTGAATTTGGGAGGGGCATGATACATTGGACTGAACTGGGGGGGTTAGCAACCAAAGCCAACATCAGCATGGTAGCACAAGTGGATAGCACTGTGGCTTCACAGTGCCAGAGTCCCAGGTTCGATTCCTCACTGGGTCACTGTTTGTACGGTGTCTGCACGTTCTCCCCGTGCCTGCGTGGGTTTCCTCAGGGTGCTCCGGTTTCCTCTCACAGTCCAAAGATGTGCGGGTTAATTGCCCTTAGTGACCAAAAAGGTTAGGAGTGGTTAGGGGGATAGGGTGGAGGTGAGGCCTTAAGTGGGTCGGTGCAGACTCGATGGGCCGAATGGCCTCCTTCTGCACTGTATGTTCTATCAGTAGATGTTCAGGTGGGCAGATTTGAATGCAGGTGAAATGGAAATAATATTTCAAATGATCTAAAGGGAAAGGAGGAATCTTGGCGGAGCAGAACAGTGGTTAGCACTGCTGCCTCACAGCGACAGTGACCTGTGTTCAAATCCGTGTTCGGATGACTGTGTGGAGTTTGTCCATCTCCCCGTGTTTGTGTGGGTTTCCTCTGGGTGCTCCGGTTTCCTCCCACAGTCCAAAGATGTGCCGGTTAGATGGATTAGCCATGCTAAATTGCTCCTTCGTGTTCAGAGATATGCAGGTGGGTGGGTTTTACAGGGATAGGGTGGGAGAGTGAGGCCTGTGTGAGGTGCTCTTGCAGAGGGTTGGTGCAAATGGGCTGAATGGCCACCTACTGCACTGTTGGGATTCTATGATAATGAGACAGGAAATTCTTGGAAATGTGGACCAGGTGAGGGAGGGTTGAAGAGCATGCTCAAAACTGAAGAACAAGCGCCGGGATTCTCCCCTACCCGGCGGGGTGGGGGGTCCCAGCGTGTCGGAGTGGTGTGAACCACTCCGGCGTCGGGCCGCGCCAAATGTTCGGAATTCTCCGCAACTTTAGGGGCCAAGCCCTCACATTGAGGGGCTAGGCCCGCGCCGGAGTGGTTCCCACTCCGCCGGCTGGTGTGAACGGCCTTTGGCGCCACGCCAGCCGGGGCCGAAAGGACGGCCGGCGTAAGTCCGCACATGTGCCGGAGCGTCAGCGGCTGCTGTTGTCATACCTGCGCAGGGGAGGGGGTGCCCCAACGGCACAGGCCTGCCCGCCGACTGGTGGGCCCCGATCGTGGGCCAAGCCACCATGGGTCACCCCCCGGGGTCAGTTCCCGGGGTTGGGGAATCCCGCCCAAGATGTTGGCATCAGTTCAAGGCTTGTGCTGCATTCGAACATTACAGAATTTGGACAAAGAAACATGGATTGTATTACACTCTTCAGCTTCTCTCCCCTTGTCACGCATGTGTTAGTAATGCTGGAGAGAGAGCGAGGAGGATTCCCCTGCTGTCTGATTACACAGTGAAGGTCAGGAACCTGTCAGCTTGACAGTTCCTTAAAGCTTCCAGGGTTTACTTTTCCATTTCTTTCCTGCCCAGCCTGCTGTCCTTGCCCTTGACACTATCCAGTTTGGGAAGGTGGAACAGTCCAGGCTGCCCATTCCACCTACCTGCCTCACAACATGTTCCTTACCGCCTCGTCTTTGAGAAAACACGTCTGTTGTTTCTTGTATTCTGCCTGGTTGACAGGTCACTGAGACTGCATTCCATTTCCTTTGGCTGTGAGAACTCTGTCTAATTTCCAGCTTCCATACCATGGTGCTTGAGGAGTGGCTCAGGGATATCCTGCTCCTTGCCATGGATGCTAAGAGTGAGTATGTTGGTCAGATCAGACCTGGATTCTAACTTGGGCTGGTGTCCACGGGAGTAAAACTCAACTTCCGTGGAGGAGCAAAATGGGGGTTGTGTGTTTGTCTGCATGCCTTACACCCGGCCCACATTTTTGCCTTCTGGCCCTCATTGTCCACTCTGAGCCTCCGCTGAGGTTGGATTTGAACACCCCTCCCATGCGTCGTGACTGGGGCCTGTCACCTTTGATCAATGGGTTATACCTTCTAAGATTCTGACTGATCATCCTTATTAGCACCTAAACGACATGGAAGAGTGACAGGTTAGGAATGTGAGCGGTGGAAATCTGTCCTCGAGTAATATTAAACAAATGGAATCCTGGCAGCATTTCAGAATCTCACCCTAAGGATGCACCGATAAAACCAACAAGTTTACACATAATCGTATTTCGCCGGCGCGCCACGTTTGGAATCCTCGTTGGTGCTTCGGTTGTACGCGGATTTCTTCGATTCAACATCGTCAGGGTAGGTCTTCCTGACGTGGGTCATTTCTGTGTCGTAGTGTGTGCTGGCTTTGTAGCCGGTCTTGTAGCCAGCTCCACGGCTTGGGACCTTGTAGATGGTAGAATTGTACCTGCACAAAATGATGACCTGTTTTAATGGACAGTTCCTTCTGGTCTTTGCTTCTCTTGAAGCTTTGAGTATTGTTAAATCCAAAACCCAACCTCAGTTAAGTTCTCATGTTCTTAAAAAAATGTGTTTGACTCCCTCCAGTTTGGTGTCACCTTCTCCTATCACTCCCACACTAAAGCAACCAGAGCTGACCTCATTCCTGTCTCCAGAGTCAGTGAAGACCCTTGTAGGATCACCATGCAGGACACCTGAAGGCTGCAGGACACTGGCTTCACAGCGCCAGGGTCCCAGGTTCGATTCCCCGCTGGGTCACTGTTTGTGCGGAGTGTGCACGTTCTGCCCGTGTCTGCGTGGGTTTCCTCCGGGTGCTCCGGTTTCCTCCCACAGTCCAAAGACGTGCAGGTTTGGTGGATTGGCCACGATAAATTGCCCTTAGTGACCAAAAGGTTAGGAGGGGTTATTAGGTTACGGGGATAGGGTGGGTGAGGGCTTAAGTGGGTCGGTGCAGACTTGCTGGGCGAATGTCCTCCTTCTACACTGTATGTTCTATGTTCTATGACAGCACAGAAGGAAGTTATTTGGCTCACCATCTCCATGCTGGTCCATTGCTGGATACCTCTGTAACCAATCCCATTGTCTCCCCATAGATCTATTTCATGTGTCAACTTGTCTCAGCTGATAACCTGAGCCAGAAGGTTGAGAGTTCCAGGCCCACTGAAGGCTTGAGTATATCCTCAGTTGTACGTAGCTAGCAAGTCCTGAGCTTATGCTTCTTAAACCCATCTCCACGTCACTAACAAATGTACCAGCACTGGCCCCTGAGATATATGACTCCTCAACCTTCTCCCATTCGTAGGGCCAATGGGCCTATGTATGTTATGGGTTTCTCATTCAGCACAAATGCTTTGGACCAAATGGCTGCCTTCCATACTATATCACATTCTGTGAACACTCTGTTCTGCATCGTAGTTGTTGAGTGTATCTCTGCCCCTCTTCAGCTGGTTCTGTCATGCTCCCGGCAGCGAGTTCTCACAAATAACATTATCAGTGTACACCGTTCAGACAATGATGGTGGCGAAAATAGCAATAAGGAAAGCAGTGAGATCATTGTTGGATGTCACAGTGCTGCTGACTGCATTTACTCCTATTATTGATTTTTGTTCAGGAATGTGGAGTGAAGTGACAGATGATAATAAGAATAATCAGCCATGATCTCACCGACAGGACAGGCTTAAGGGGCAAAATATCTTGAAAATTCTAAGGAAAGGGCCAAGATACTTGGAGCAGAATACGATCAGAGTTCAAAAGAGGAAGGGTAGGAAGATTACAGGGATCTTGGATTTTAAAAGCCAGTAAATTGTAGGAGGAAGAAGAGATATGGGGAGTTCCAACTTTGTTTTTGCTCTTTCGTGCACTCTAGATGTCACTGGCTAGGCCAACACTTGTTGCCCATCCCTAATTGCCCTCGTGAAGGTGGTGGTGGTGAGCTGCCGTTACGAACTATTGTAGTCCATGTGGTGTAGGTACACCCACATTGCTGTTAGGGTGGGAGTTCCAGTATTTCAACCCAGCGACAGTGAAGCAACGGTGATATATTTCGGGGTGGTGAGTGACTTGGAGGGAAACTTCCAGGTGGTGGTGTTCCCATGTCCCTGTTGCCCTTGTTCTCCAAGATGACAGAGGTCTCAGGTTTTCAAGGTGCTATCGAGGGAGGTTTGGTGAATTGGAACAGTGTATCTTCTAGACATTACACACTGCTGCCACTATGCATCATTGGTACAGGGAATGAATGTTTAAGGTGCCAATGGAGTGCCAATCCTCTCTGTACTCTCTAACACATTTGCACTTAGAAGAAACAAAATGGGTACACTCTCAATGATACAACGCATTTAAAAATAATTCTTCATCTTAGTGATATTTTTCCTGCCTTCAACAGAACAAACTGAGGGGGAAAAAAAGTTGAAACAATGAAAGAGAGCATATGCAATACAAAAGATTCGCATTTTTTTTAGATCTCTCTTTTGCTGCAAATACTCCACTCAGAACATCTCAAGAAAGTCATGAAAACCTTGAGGCAGAACGAGTTGAGACTATTAAACCTCCCATTCCATGAGTTGTAGATTCAACTGATGGTTGGCATTTAATGACTATTGATTATTCCTGTCTGTACTCTGAGCAGCCAGTTACTCACCGAGTGTCCTCCGGCATTAGACCTCGACACGCGATGCACATCACTATCCCGCCGATAACTAACAGGCCTCCAGACACCCAGCCCACAAACAAGGCAGCGCCAAACGTGTACCTGTGGGCAACGACAACCCGGTTAGGGCACAAAGAATTGGTATGTCACAGAATCGTAGAACGGTTACGGCACAGACAGAGGGGTCTTTGGGTATTTTGTGCCGATATTGGCTCTCTCTGCTGGAGTGCCTCAGCTGGTCACTCCATCCCCCTTTCTTTCCCATCACTGCGATTTCTTTTCTCACCAGATAATGGTGGAATTTGCTTTCAAAAGTCACAATTGAACCGTCCTCCACCACACTGTTAGGCAAAGCTTTCCAGAGCCCTTGGGTAAAAAAAATAGTTTGACCTGATGTTGCGTTTGGTTCTTTTTGCCATTTACCCGGAATTGCCGCTGTCTGGATCTCAATCCTTCCCCAATGGGAGCTGTATCTCCCTAATCTTGCTGTCCAGATCCCCCTCCTGATTTTGAGCACCTCTATTACATCTCTCAACCTTCCCTGAGGAGGATAGCTCCATCTTTCCCAGTCTATCCACGTAACTGAACATTCTTGGAACCATTCTGGTGAATCTTTCCCACCCCCTTTTCCAATGCCTTCACATCCACTGTGTTCACTCACCGCTCACCTGGGTACCGTGCACTCTATAAAAGGAGCAGGGTTGTGGATAACTGTCCCATTCAAATTAAGCTGTGATTACAAGTAACAGAGCAACAAGCTTTGTACTGAGATTAAAATACATTTCTCCCTCATTTACCATATTGGGAAAAGGGGGTAGCAGATTTAAAACAGAGATGAGGAAAATGACCTCTCAAATCGTCATAACTTTATGGGATTCACTACCCCAGAGTGGGCTGGTGCTGGGACATTGAGTAAATTTAAGGAGGAAATAGACAGATTTTTAATTAGTCATGTGTTGAAGGGTTATGGAGAAGGGGCAGGAAAGTGGATTTGAGGTCGAGAGGAGATCAGCCATGATTGCAATGAATGGCAGAGTAGGCTCGAGGGGCTGAATTACCTAATCCTGCTCCTAGTTCTTGGGCTGGTTTGTCCGTTTGGGGGACTAAGTCCCCACGCTGGCGTGTAAACGGTGGTGTTTTATGCCAGGAAAACTGGCACAAAATGGCCACCGATTTGCCATTTTGCTGGGGGTTAGCAGGGAGGCAGCTTAAAGCTCCTCCTAGTTCTTGAGCTGGTTTTTCCGTTTGGCAGACTAAGTCCCCACGTCGGCGAGAAAACGGTGGCGTTTTACGACTGTAAAACTAGCACAAAATGGCCACCGATTCGCCATTTTGCTGGGAGTTAGCAGGGAGGCAGGTAGAGCTCCTCCTAGTTCTTGGCCTGGTTTCTCCACTTGGGAGACACAGTCCCCATGCCAGCATGAAAACGGTGGTGTTTTACGCCAGGAAAACTGGCACAAAATGGCCACCAATTCGCCGTTTTGCTGGGGGCTAGCAGGGAGGCAGCATAGAGCTCCCAGCTGGTAGCTGCCAATGTGGCCCTGAGTATTGCCGGGTCCGTGGCCGTGCATGCTGCCTCCGTGTTTCATGGCGACCTCAGCCTGCGGACCTGGACTGCAAAAATAGTATCCACCTCCGGCCGCCAGACGGCCCGCCCACGGTGCCCCAAGCCCTGAATGAAGACCCCACCTGCCCGCAGATCGGCCCTCCCCTGACTATGAGACCACACGTGCCCCACGCCGTCGGGAATTCGGCTGGTCGGGGACAGAGCATCGCGGGGCGGGCTTGAGGCTGTGGATACGGGGCGTGGCGTACTCCTAGAGTACGGCGCTTTTCAGTGAGCGGAGAATCGTGAAAGCGGTGCCACCCCCGATTTTGGTGTCATCGGGGATTCTCCGCCCCCCTCGCCGAACGCGATTTTGGGGTCAGGGAGCGGAGAATCCAGCCCTTTATGTTTTTATGATCTAGCACAGGCTTCTAATACAAACAGTTAGTTCTGTGTTGACTAATTCATTAACGAAAGTGGCAGATAGATAATTGACAAATGAATTGTTGCGTCGTCGATGAAGGCTTACACGGAGAATATTTTGTTTTCTTGTGCTATTGGGTTCTTGGAATTCAATAAGTCAAATGTTGAACCAAATAACAAGGTTGAATCAATATTCTATTTGGATACCCTGAGGGAGTTGGGGTGAAATGTCACAGAATCTGGGTGGCAAAATGGTAAGCACTGTTGCCTCACCACCAGGGACCCGGGTTCAATTCCAGCCTTGGGTGACTGTCTGTGTGGAGTTTACACTTTTTCCCTGTATCTGCGTGGGTTTCCTCCCACAGGTTTGGTGGATTGGTTATGCTAAATTGCCCCTTACTGTCCACAAATGTGCAGGTCACGGGGTTCTGGGGGAGTGGGCCTCTGTTGGATGCTCTTTCAGAGGGTCGGTGCAGATTTGATGGGCCGAATGGCCTCTTTCTGCACTGTAGGGATTCTGTAAACTTTCTGCCCATTAGCGATGGTTACTTTTCTCAGTAGAGGGGCTAAATCTGTAACACCATTAATTGTGAACGACCCGTTATGGAGAGGGGGTCGGGGGAAGCCCATGGCCTCTTCACAATCCATGCATTTTATTGCTATGAAGATTCAATAATGGTGAGCTGAGGCCATATGTTGGGTTGTCTGTGGGAGCACTCCACTGCTTGGTGTGCTGTCTTTCCAATGAAGAGTTAAAACGAGGCCCTATATTTCCCCTTCTGTGGACATAAAGAATGTTCCAGAAAAGCACCTGTCTTGGCCAATAATTATCCCTTCATCAACATCACTGAGAAGCAGATGAACCACTCAGTCATCTCGTTGCTGTTTGTGGGACCCTTCCGCCGTGTTTCCCAACAACAGACTTCATCGACTGTGAAGCATTTGGGACTTCCTGAGGATGTGAAAGGCGTTATATAAATGCAGATTCTTCCCTTTCTCGAATCTAAGGAAAGGCCAGTGAAAACTAGAGTCGTGCAGAGTTTCCAGTTCTTGCGCTGTGTCCCCGACGCTTACCTTTCCTGAACGGACCCTTGACCCCCAAGAATCGAACCGTTCATCTGCCAAAAGTCTGTCACCAACATGTTTCCGTAGATTGATACTCCCGCAATGCAGCAAACCCCTGTCCAGGTGTAAACAAAAAGTGTTACTTGAAGGGCGGCAGAAGTACGTCTTTATACCTCATTTATTCGGCCACAGCTGCAGTATTGTGTCCCTTTATGGGCACCAGACTTCAGGATGGATGTCAAGGCCTTGGAGAGGATATGATGTGGAGATGCCGGTGTTGGACTGGGGTGGGCACAGTAAGAAGTCTTACAACACCAGGTTAAAGTCAACAGATTTGTTTCGAAAGCTAGTGATTCGAAACAAACCTGTTGGACTTTAACCTGGTCATAGTCATAGAACATACAGTGCAGAAGGAGACCATTCAGCCCATTGTGTCTGCACCGACCCACTAAAGCCCTCACTTCCACCCTATCCCTGTAACCCAATAACCCCTCCTAACCTTTTTGGACACTAAGGCCAATTTAGCATGGCCAATCCACCTAACCTGCACATCTTTGGACTGTGGGAGGAAACCGGAGCACCCGGAGGAAACCCACGCACACACAGAGAGAACGCACAGACAGTGACCCAGCGGGGAATCGAACCTGGGACCCTGGTGCTGTGAAGCCACAGTGCTATCCACTTGTGCTACCGTGCTGCCTAAGGGTGTTGTAAGACTTCCTACTTGGAGAGGATATTTCCACGAAGGGTACCTGTGCTGAGCGGAGTTATGTGGAGAGCCTGGACTTGTTCTCCTTAGAGCCGAGAAGGTTGGGGGGAGACTTGATGGAGATGTTCAAAATCAAAACTGATCCCAATCAGAGTTTTCTTTTCTGGAGAGATACTTTTGTGCTCATCAACGTAAGTGACAATTTCCCCCAGGAATAAAACTTTTACCTATCTCAGTCAGCCGCAGTGAGCATCAAGTGCAGTGTGGTCAAGCACAGCCGTAATCCGCTCCCTCTACAGTGTCCCAGCAATGGCCTGCCATCCCATCGGAAGAGCCCGTCTGACAATGTCACCCACACCAGGGCCCCTGTGACTGCTCTTTGTATGATGGTTGACTTGAGCTGCCTGCGGGAAAGATTAGTGCTGCAGACTAGCCACCCATCAGCCAGTAGAAGGGGGACTCTCATTAGCAAACCCAGTACAGCACTCTGTACCCCTAAGGTTTACCACATTCATTACTGATGCCATCCATTTTGATTTGTTCTGACATGTACTTCATGGAGTCACCATCTGTTGCCAAGTCTGGACAGAGGGCACGATAGTAGCAGTGTGTGTGTGTGGGGGAGGGGCCGAGTGTGGGATGTGTGGTGGCTTGATGTCTATTATTTATTTTTCCCATGTTGCACAGTGATTGGTTATTAAAGTTCTCGGTGCCTTTCGATAATGTTGAGAAATTGAGGAGAAATCCAGGAATGTGCTGGCTGTATTCTGGGCAACACCGAGGGGGAATAGATGCTTCAGTCCAAGACCGGATGGGCACCGGCCTGACTAAAATATCAGAATATCGCACAGCGTGCTGCCTGGATGGCCTGGATGGTGAAAGCATTCATCATGTGGAGCAGTAATGTGCCAGACAGGCTCAGTTACCAAGGACAAAGCTCCAGCTGGAGGGTTGGAATTACTCCCATGGGCTAAAGGAGATGGAAGCATACATCAGCAAGGGGGACCATTTCTGATCGCAGGTCATTTCTCTCCACATTGCCAGAAAGCGTGATAGTGTGGTTTTGTGTAGGATTGAGTGCAGCTTGATGTCCTGCACAGTTAAGTACCCTACCACCGCTCGATGTTGGTTCTTACGGTGCAATATTGTGGAGCTGTCAATCGCAGTGTGACTGAACCCCATCAACCCCCAGGGAGATAGGAATTCACACCTCTTTGAACTGGTCGAAAAAGACTGAAGTCATTCAACTGCTTCTGAAGGGATCAAGCTTGGAAAGGTTGATTTACACATTGTCCACGATCTGTGTGGGATGTGGAGGATGAGAAATGGTGTATGCTTGCAATTGCCCAATACATGGTGAAAACTCTTCCCTGCATGTGTGTTTGACCCTCCTGATGGTGAGCTGTACCTGCAACGATGAACAGGACCCCGGATGTGAGCGTTAAATTGGCCTTTGCAGCATCATCCATGGTTCCCACTCGAATGCACTTGAGGGCCATGATGGAGACACCTGAGCCAATCAACGAGAGCACGATGGCAACGATCATGAGTGCACGGACGGCCTGGAACGTGGCTGTTGGCAGGAAGTACAGACGTTAGTGCACCTACCAAATACAGTGTGCTTCAAACATTGCCCTTTGACCTTGTGCTGTGTCATGTGATGATTTACCTGGTGGAAGTGAGTGCACCGCGAAACAGCCAATCGGCTGTTCAGTGGAGCTGTAACAGCGGACAAAGGAATTGCACAATTTCTGTCCATCCTGTTACACGTCTGATAGTCAAAGCGGCTGAACATGGGGCAGGGTGTGTAACAGGAAGCTGATGGAATTGCACCAATTTTGCACCCGTGCCCAATTTCATCGCCCAGGTAGCTGCAAAGTGGGTAAATGTTGGTGATTTGTTCAGATCACAGAGAGCCCATGTTCACTGTATGGGCAGTTTTGAGTTAATGGATCTCAGTCAGGAGGAAAGTATGGCTGCTCACAATTCCAGAGGTCAAAGGCAGCAATGTCAGGGAAGTGCCATTCCCCCCACGTTCCCCTTCAAACCGCACACCACCCTGCCTTGGGCCCTATTGTGCCATTTCCAACCATCGCTGGATCAAGATGCTGAAATTCTCCAGCACTTCGGGGTACCGTTGGTGCAAGAATGACGAGGGTTAAAAGAGACAACCGTCACCACCTCTGGCAGCAGCTTTGGACAGACAATAACTGAAGCTGTACCTGCAATGCCTACATCTCACCAATGAATGAAACCCTCATCGCACATTTTGCACAGGATCGTGTGTTATATAGCAAGAATTTTGTAACTACCTGTTACGCATCTATCACTAGTAAGCATGGATCATAAATCGGAGTCACAATATATAGTCCTGCCTCCCAAGATGGAGTAACATCCGGCAGGGTTCTGGGCAGGTACAGGTGCTTTGCAAAATTCCTTCACACTTGCAGTGTAAAGTAACTGAGGGGAATGTTATCCAGAGGGCATGGCAGGATTGGATATTGAGAGGAGAGAGCTTTGCCTGGGGCTCGGGATATATTTACCGAACAGCTTCTCTTTCAATTAGTCAAATAAATCCACAATCGCTTCCCATCATATCACTGAAGCTTTTCCCTATCTTTCCCACATCCTGCAGTCCTGTGACACTGGCCTCCTTCCTTTCAGCCAGTCGGTGATGTTGGAAACTTTAGCACCTTAATTCCATTTCCTGGGTCACCCTGAGCTCCATCACGGCTCCATCTTTTCCATCCAGCTTTTGGCCGCTCTTTCTGACCTTTCCCTGTTTGGTTGGACAAGCTGCTTGTTCCCACTTATTACTGTAAAGGTGCTCCATTTGGTCATTATGGAGCATGGCGGTTTCACGGATTGTGCAGCTCATTATATTCAGCATATATTCAAACATCAATGTAAACATTAGGATGTTAGAACCAAGAAAGACCTATTCCTCTCTCTCTGACAGAGGTTAACAGAGGACCATTATAGTGAATGAGTCCATTGGACAATTGCTGGAGAGAGAGGGGAATAGTGCTGAAGCAATTCGTGGTGATGCAGATTAATTTTCAAATTCAGCTTTTACCACGACTTGTGTGGCACCATAGGACATCCTCAGAATGTCCCCGGAGCGCTCAATGACTAGTTATTTCCTGGCTGAAGTACCAGCGTCATTGTTCCCACGCAAACACGGGGAGAATGTGCAAACTCCACACGGACAGTGACCCAGAGCCAGGATTGAACCTGGGACCTCAGCACCGTGAGGCTGCAGGGCTAACCCATTGCGCCACCGTGCTGCCCGGCACCAGCGTCATTGTTATATGGCAGCCAAAGGGCTGCACGGTGGCACAGTGATTAGCATTGTTGCCTACGGCGCTGAGGATCCGGGTTCGAATCCCGGCCCTGGGTCACTGTCCGTGTGGAGTTTGCACATTCTTCCCGTGTCTGCGTGGGTTTCACCCCCACAAGCCAAAAGATGTGCAGGATAGGTTGATTGGAAAAAAAAATAATTGGGTACTCTAAATTTATAAAAAAAAAACATGGCAGCCAATTTGCACATGGCAAGGCCCTGTGGCCAGTGAGGTGAATTACCAGTGAATTTGTGATGTGGGTTGAGGGTTTGGTTGTGGCCAGGACGGGAGGAGAATTCCCTGCTTTCACTCAATCAGTGCCAAAATCACCAGAACAGGCTTGGTTTAATGTCTCAACCGAATGTTGCCCCTTTGAACGATGCAACATCCACTCACGAAATGTCAGCTTCGGTTCTGTGCTTGAGGACTGGAAATGGGACATTCAACTCCCATTTTCTGACTCAGACCCAGGAGTGCCACCAAGGGAGACAAACGGACACTCTGCAGGATAGTTTATTGTAGGGCCGTTATGCACGGTTCCTGTCAATACACTTCCCAAAGACCCCTGAGCCTTGAGCACATAATTTAGAGTGACAGGTCATTGCAGTATGAAGGAGTGCCATGCTGTTGGAGGTGCCATCTTTTGGATGAAACGTTGAAGTAAGCTGTGTGAGAACACAGTCCCAGAGATGGGTTTGCACTACTCCAGCAACACCTGCTAACAGGTGACTGCAAGCATAATCAGTACTGCATTTGGTAATGGCGGCACAGTGGTTAGCACTGTTGCCTCACAGCGCCAGGGAATGGTTTGATTCTGACCTTGGGTGTCTGCACATCCTCCCTGTGTCTGTGTGGGTTTCTTCCGGCTGCTCCGGTTTTCCCTCACAGTCCAAAGATGTGCAGTTTAGGTGGATTGGCCATGATAAATTGCCCCTTGGTGTCCAAAGGTTAGTTGGGATTGTGGGGATGGGGGCAGGGGAGTGGCCCTGGGTGGGGGTGCTCCTTGAGGGGGTTGGTGCAGGCTCGATGGGCTGAATGGCCTCCTTCTGCACTGTAGGGATTCTGTGACTACGAGTTCTGACCGTTCTCAATATGAGAGCCTTGGCAGTTAGTGGCACTGGAACATCACTGTTGGAAAACTAGTACAGTGGCAACAAGACCCAGGGAAAAGCCATGACCCGCTTTGTGAATCCAGTTAGTTTGATGTTGCTGTGATACAAAGCCAGTTTCTGGTTTAACTTTGGCGGCCAGGGCCTGATTATAACAAGAGGTGCTTTATTTACTCCAGGTCAGACTCAAAAGTTTTTTTATTTTTTTAAATTTTAAAAATAAATTTAGAGTACCCAATTCATTTTTTCCAGTTATGAGGCAATTTAGTATGGCCAATCCACCTAACCCCCTCATCTTTGAGTTGGAGGGACGAAACCCACGCAAACGCGGGGAGAATGTGCAAACTCCACATGGACAGTGACCCAGAGCCGGGATCGAACCTGGGACCTCGGTGCCGTGAGGCAGCAGTGCTAACCCACTGTGCCACCGTGCTGCCCTTCAGACTCAAAGTTGGCAGAGGATTTCAGAAAGTAATTGAAGCATAGACAGATTGCACAAAGTTTCTGCCACGTATTACCCATTTTCCCTTTAGTAATGAGGCACTTGTCTTTTGTTCTGTCTTTTTTTCATTTATCTTCACCAACTGAGGCAAGTAAAGAAATCATATCGATTCAGTTTATTGCATCTGGTCCCTGTGGTATAACAGGGCTGTTCAAAGTGAACCAGTTGGAATGATAATGCACTTTCGGGAGAGCGGCACGGTAGCGCAGTGGTTAGCACTGCTACCTCACAGCGCCAAGGACCTGGGTTCGATCCCGGCTCCGGGTCACTGTCTGTGTGGAGTTTGCACATTCTCCCCTTGTTTGTGAGGGTCTCACCCCCACAACCCAAAAAAGATGCGCAGAGTATGTGAATTGGCCATTAATTGGAAAAAGAAGAATAGGGTACGTTTTTAAAAAAAATAAAATAAAATTTGGGGAATTAATCTTTCTGAACAGAGTTGGAGAGTTTTGGGGTTCAACCCAACACCAACCATGGAATTTGAACCTTGAATTGAAGGTCAGTCAAAAAGTATAAGTCGTGCGGCACGGTGGCGCAGTGGTTAGCACTGCTGGCTCATGGCGCTGAGAACCCGGGTTCGTTCCCTGCTCTGGGATACTGTCCGTGTGGAGTTTGCACATTCTCCCCGTGTTTGCGTAGGTTTCGCAAAGATGTGCAGGGTAGGTGGATTGGCCACGCTAAATTGCCCCTTAATTGGAAAGAAATAATTGTGTACTCTCAATTCCCGTACCGGCTGAGGTTATTCATGAAGGGCAGCACGGTAGCACAAGTGGTTAGCACTGTGGCTTCACGTGCCCCGTGTCTGCGTGGGTTTCCTCCGAGAGCTCCGGTTTCCTCACACAGTCCAAAGACGTGCAGGTTAGGTGGATTGGGCATGATAAATTGCCCTTAGTGAACAAAAAAGTTATTGGTTATGGGGATAGGGTGGAAGTGAGGGCTTAAGTGCAGACTCGATAGGCCGAATGGCCTCATTCTGCACTGTATGTTCTATGTCCCGCCTTCTTAACCTCGCCTGAGGTTGTGGTGACCCTCAAGTTAATTCACCACCAGTCAGCTCTCAAAGAGGAAAGCAGCCTGTGGCGACATTTACTTTTTTGGACATGTGTCAGAATTATAACTTGAGTACACTATACTTTGAAATCTCCCTTAAAGTGAAAAAATATACAAACAGGAACCTGGCGGCACGGTGGAACAGTGGTTAGCACTGTTGCATCACATCGCCAGGGACCTGGGTTCAACTTGGGCCTTGGGTCACTGTTTGTCTGGAGTTTGCACTTTCTCCTCGTATCTGCGTGGGTTTCCTCCGGGTGCACTGGTTTCCTCCCACAGCTCAAAGATGTGCGGGTTAGGTGGATTGGCCATGCTAAATTGTCCCTTTGTGTCCAAAAGGTTAGTTGGGGTTACTGGATTACGGGGATAGGGTTGGGGCATGGGCCTAGGCAGGTTACTCTTTCCAAGGGTCGGCGCAGACGCGATGGGCCGAAAGGCCTACTTCTGCACTATAGAGATTCTATGATTAAGACGGCTATGGCGCACTTTCCTTTATTAGCCAAAGCATGGAGTTTAAGAGCATGGAGGATATGCTGGAACTACAAAATGTTGGTTAGGCCAAAGCTAGAGTATTTTGTGCAGTTCTGGGATCCACATTATAAGGGGGATGAGATAGCACTGCAAAGGGTGTCGAGGAGATTTGCCATGGTGCCACCTGTGTTGGAGAGTTTTACTTCTGAAGAGAGATTAGATAAACTGGTGTTGTTTCTCATGGAGCAGAGGAGGCTGAGGGGGGACAAGATTGAGATGTATAAAATTATGAGGGGCGTAGATAGAGTAGACAGGATAGACAGGAAGAAACCTTTCCCCTTGATGGAGGGAACAATGACCAGGGGCATAGATTTAAGGTAAAGGGCAGGAGGTTTAGGATTGGAGGAAAAACCTCACCCAGAATGTGGTAGTAGCCTGGAATTCGCTGCCTGAAAGGGTGGTGAAGGCAGAGACCCTCATAACATTTAAGAAGTTTTAGCTGTGCATTTGCGACTCCAAGGCATACAAAGCTATGGGCCAAGGGCTGGAGAATGGGATTAGAATACTTAGGTGTTTGTTTTTGACCAATGCAGACACGATGGCCAAAGGGTATTTTCTGTCTAAGGACTCAAAATATTGGGTGTGATTCTCCGCAACCATGATGGGTGGGAGAATAGCGGGCCGCGCCGTTTTTTCCCACGACGCCGGTCCGACGCGCTCCCACTATTCTCCCCACCGGCCAAATGTCCGTGGTCGGCATACTCGCGGAAATCCATGGAGAGTCGCCCGACGGAGGCAGAACGGCGACTCTCCAGCACCCCTACTATTCTCCGGCCCGGATGGGCTGAGCGGCCTGCCGTTCCAGACCTGTTCACGACGGCAACCACACCTGGTCGCTGCCGTCGTGAACATGGCGCACCAGGTAAGTGTGGGGCCTGTGGGGGGGTGGATCGGGGATCAAGCACCACGACCGTGCTCGGGAGGGGACTGGCCCGCGATCGGTGCCCACCGATCGTCGGGCCGGCGTCTCTAACAGACGCACTCTTTCCCCTCCGCCGCCCGGCAAGATCAAGCCGCCACGTCTTGCGGGGCGGCTGAGGGGAAAGACGGCAACCGCGCATGCGCAGGTTTGAGCTGCCCAACCCGCGCATGCGCGGCTGATGTCATTAGGGGCACCGTCGGCGTCATTGTTGGCGCGCCGGGCCTTGACGCCAGGGACAAGGCCCGGTGGCCGAGTTTCCCGGCACGGCCCTCCTATCCCCGGCGGTAGGGGAGAATACGGGGCGAGGAGCGGCCTCCGAGGCCGTCGTGAAACTCGGCTGAGTTCACGACGGCTTTGCCGATTTTTTCCGGTTGCGGAGAATTCCGCCCGTGAACTCTGTTTCTCTCTCCACTGCTTTTATTTTGATTATTTTCTCTCTTGCTCCCAGTCACCACCGTGCTCCTCCTCCAGCACTGCAAGCGTTCTATCATGCGTGTAGGGCTGTGTCAAGATAAGTTCCTTTATCAAGTTTTGCAAAGAATGGCCAAGGTCACACAAAGTCTTATGTATGCTCAAGGATATGCCGCTGATGTTGGCTGTGCAAAGCCCTCATTCTCTTGCATTACTTTGGTAAACACTTGCACTGGCGAAACTCCAGTGCTTCCATTTTAGTTGAGGTGGTATTAGTAAAGGTTTGTTGTGGTGCGAGGAGGCGATGTCGCAGGATTAGACGGGTGTACCACTGGATTAACAATGTGTGTTGCAGTATGTGTGGAATGCTCAGCATTAATTGGATGTGTCACAGAATTAGTGGGATCATTGCAGTGTTGGAGGGAAGTTGACGTTGCACCAAGGAAATGGGCCAGCAAGTCCTTGTTGGCTTTTACTCCTTACGCGAACAACTATTTTCACACTCTGTTCGTGGATTTCGGAGAGCGCGTTCCCTTTGTGCCAACTCATCTTGAATGTTGAACATAGTTTTGGCCTCGACCACTAATTATGGGAGTGAATTCTGTAATCTCTCAACTCTTAATCGAAGGTGACTATGGTTGCCTCGTGGATATGGACTAGGTTAGCATTCCAGATCCTGCGACACATTGTGGAACTGAAATCAATAAATTTGATCATTTCTGGGCGAGTGACAAACTGATTGACCACAAAAGCTATGAACTGTTGTTTAAAGCCCAAGTGCTTCACTAATGCCTATCAAGAAAGGAAACTTGCCACCCTTACCGAGTGTAGCTAAGATGATAAATCCCGCAGGGCAATAATCAGGATGGGCAATAAATAAGACTTTGCCAGCATTCTCCACACCCTGAGAATAATTATCTTCTCCTGCCTGCTGTTCGCCGTTGGTGAGTCGTGTCAATCTTTTAATAAAGCTTGGCAGGATGCAACAAGTGGTGTGCCACAGGGACCAGTACTGAGGCTTCAACCCTTTGCAATTCATATAAATGACTGGGATGAAGGGACCGATGGTACGGTTGCTAAATTTGCTGATGACACAAGAATAGGTATGAAAGTAAATTCTCACAAAGACATAAGGAGGCTATAGACAGTGGAAAAAGATCTGGCAAATGGAGTGGAATGTGAGAAAATGTGAAATTCTCCATTTTGGAAGGATGGTCAAAAACAAAAATGACCTAAATGGTGAGAGATTGCAGAGCTCTGAGATGCAGAGGGATCTGAATGTCCTAGTGGTTTGAATCACAAAAGGTTGATATGCAGGTACAGCAAGTAGTTAGGAAAGCGAATAGAATATTATCATTTATTGTGAGGGGAATGGATTACAAAAGTAGGGAGGTTACGTGTCAGTTGTACAGGACATTGGTGAGACCACATCTGAAGTGTTGCCTACAATATTGGTCTACTTATTTAAGGAAAGATGTACTTGCGTTACCAGCAGTTCAGAGAAGGTTTACCTGACTAATACCTGGAACAGGTGGGTTGTCTGATGAAGAAAGGTTGGACAGGCTGGGCTTGTATCCACTGGAGTTTAGAAGAAACAAATTCTACCTAATTGAAACGTACAAGATCCTGAGGGGTATTGACAGAATGGATGTGGAGAGGATGTTTCCTCTTGTGGCAGATTCTGGGCCCCGGGGGGGGGCCACAGTTTAAAAATAAGGGGTCGTCCATTTAGGACTGAGGTGAGTAAAAACATTTTCTCTTCGAAGATTGAGAGACTTTGGAACTCTCTTCCTCAAAAGGTGGTTGAGGCACAGTCTTTGAACATCTTTGAGGCAGAAATAGATAAATTTTTGATAAGCCAGCGGTTGAAAGATTATTGGGGGTAGGCAGGTATGTGAAATTAAGGTTAAAAATCAGTTCAGCCATGATCGTATTGAATGGCGGAGCAGATTCGAGGGGCTGAGTGGCCTACTAATTCTGTATGTCCGTATGTTTTCTACGTTAACAGCATTGGCTTGTTGCAATATTAGCACGGTTGTTACAGTCTTGATGGTTTGCCTCAGTTATATAGTTTGTCACAGTGTCAGGACATGTCACAGGGGCAACACGGTGGCCTAGTGGTTAGCACAACCGCCTCACGGCGCTGAGGTCCCAGGTTCGATCCCGGCTCTGGGTCACTGTCCGTGTGGAGTTTGCCCATTCTCCCTGTGTCTGCGTGGGTTTCGCCCCCACAACCCAAAAATGTGCAGAGTAGGTGGATTGGCCACGCTAAATTGCCCCTTAATAGAAAAAATAATTGGGTAATCTAAAATTTAAAAAAAAAGGACATGTCACAGAATTGGTGGCGTTTGTCACAAGATCAGAGTTGGTGGAGTTTGTCACAAAATCAGAGTATGTTAGTGTTGTGTTCCAAAAAAAATGCCATATTGTACTCAAAGTGTCAACTCTGTCTCTCCACAGATGCTGTAAGACCTGCTGGGTTTCTTTTCCAGTACTTTGTTTTATTGTCACAATTGAGGTTCATGGCAGTATCGGGTTTTGCTGCAATATTGGCGAGGCGTCTAGTTCTGTGTTTAAGTAATAGCAAGTTTGATCAATAAGCTGTACTCTAGCATGGAGTTTGTCTCTAGTCAGATGGAGCATGGTCAGAAGGAAGATCGAACAAAGAGTTGGGGGTGATGTCACAGCCTTGTTTGACTCTTGCTTTAACCTGAAAAGGATCTGGAAAGTATTTAATCTCAGATGACTCCAAACAAAAAGATCACGCCGACCTCAGTCATCGAGCTCCAATGCGCTGATGCTGCAGTAACCAAAGCAGATGTTTGGAGAATCATCAACGTGTTTGCGAGAAGTCAGGACTTGAGCTTAGGTGGCACAGTGGTTATCACTGCTGCTCTCACAGCACCGGGGACCCCGGTTCAATTCTGGCCTTGGGTGACTGTGTGAAGTTTGCACTTTCTCCCCGTGTCTGTGTGCTCCGGTTTCCTCCCACAAGACGTTCACGTTAGGTGGATTGGCCATGCTAAATTGCACCTTAGTGTCCAAAGATGCGCCGGTTAGGTGGGGTTCTAGGAATAGGACGAGGGAGTAGGCCTAGGTTGGGTGGTCTTGGTAGGGTCAGTGCAGACTCAATGGGCCGAATGGCCTCCTTCTGCATTGTAGGGATTCTAAGCCATTCAACATGAGTCCTCCATCTGCTCCAAATACACACACCCCAGTGATTAGGATTCCGCTCGAAATACACACACCCCAATGATTAGGATTCAGAATTATTGTCTGGAAATCGTGGAACTCTTCTAATACCGTGGAAGCTATCTTTCACAGAATCTGGACATTGATGAAGAAACTGATTTAAATCGCTGGTGTGCCGCCTTTGACTACCTGAGGAAGCGAGTGTCTGAAAATCGCAACATCAATATTGAAACCAAGCTTATGGTTTCAATGTGGTCATGATCTCTTCCTTACTGTACAGGGCTGAAAAATGGACAACATATAGGACACATCTCAAGGCATTGGAATCATATCATCAATGCTGCCTGTGGAAGATCTTGCATATTACGTGGGGGAACAGACACACCAACATCAGTGTCCTCACACAAGCGGGCACCACGAGCGTCAAGGCTCTCACCATCCGCCTTCGGCATCGTTAGGTTGGTCATATATTCTGGGTGTCAGATACCAGGCTCTCAAAGCTGGGGCGCCAGAGGATGACAGAAATGAGGCCAGTCACACGTGAAGAGCCTGGGATCTCGCATGGTATAATCTCCCACAGTTAGTCTAGGACAGTCTTAGTCGAAGAATAGGAGCTAGAGAAGAGGTTGAGCACCCTGCAGCCGAGCCTGGGTAGCTCTTGCCCAGTGGAGTAACCAACGGATTTATGATGAAGTTGACCTAAACTCACAAGTGAGGCTTGAACCTCTAGCCTTCTGACTCGGGAGCCAGACTGCTAACGCTGAGCCACGATTGATTCTTTACATCAGAAGTCATCATCCTATTGGCACGCACAACACAAAAATGCAATTTCATTCATCAAAACCCATCTCTTGGTGCATTAATCTGCCATCGAAACCCATCTTTTGTGCATTGCAACTCCCCCATCGAAGCCCATCCTTTGAGTAAATTTACGCTCTTATTGCAGCCCATCCCTTAAGTACATTAACACGCCCATCGATACTCATCGCATTTGTACATTAATTCCTCCATCGAAACCCCATTCCTCCATCGAAACCCATTCCATTAAAACGGTAAATCTCCCTTTGAAGCCTATCTCTTTAACATGTTAACATGACAATTGAAGCCTAACAGTATATCCCTCAAGTATATAACTTTCCCATTAAATCTTACTCTTCTATCACCTTAATTTTCCATCATAGCATCTAACTTTGCTTTAAATAACCAGAATTGCCTAGCTGATTATGGCAGACATTTATCGTGAAGCAGTTTTAACAAGAGATACCTGCAAGAACAGTGCCACTTTTCCACAAAGGAGATTTCAAAGAACTTTTCTGTCTTGCAAGCAATCAAATATATTCAGAGCCGTATTAATAAAATGTGTGGGTGCAAAACGTTTACTGCAATATGGTTGTTTTAGGTATGCAGTAAGTGTGTTCACGACAGACTCTGCTAGTTCATACCACCCGCCAACTCCAAAACATTTGTCCCTACCTGGAAGCCCCAGGACGGTATAGAAGGGGCGACATTCCGTGAAACCAGATGTCTGCTGCAGGCACGTTTTCCAAAGGCCCATGTATTTGAAAACTGTAGTCACCAGATCCCGGCCCAAGTCCTGCGTGCTCCACATGTTCAAAGCAGTGGCCACGATGGTCCCGGCAAAGCCCAGAGTAGATATGCCGAATCCCAGACACTGGCACATTGTGGTAGCCATGGTTGGTTTTTTCTTAGGCAGCGAGTGAACGCAACACGTCTGAACCGTTGGTCCGCCGACGATCAAATGATCTGGTTCCCTGCGTTCCCCTATAGACGTAATCTGTGTGACTGTGAAACCTGTCAGCACCGAATCAGTGAGTCACCTATTTGCTTAAATTGTTTTCATTAGATAGACGGTGAAACTTAGACCAGTCCTTCTGATCTTTGAAGCTTTGCTTTTGTTATTGGGAAAATCCAGCTACCTTCCTCCCTTACTCACTTTGCCTTTTGTGGACGAAGCTATGATAGATTATTGAAAGATTGTATGTCAGTTCTGCCTCACCCTTGCCTCTGAGCCAGAGGTTTGTGGGTTCAAGTCCTGTTCTAGAGACTGGAGTCAGAAATCCAGCTTGACTCTCCAGTGTAGTCCGGAGGGAGTGCTGCATTGCTGCAGGAACCAGGGGCTGGATTCACCGTTTTTTTGGGACTAAGTCCCCACGCCGTTGTAAAAATTGTCGCCTTTCACGCCTGAAAAACTGCTTTAGCTGCAGATAATGGCCCCCGCACTTCCGGGTCAGAGGCCGCACATGCACACGGCGGTGGCCTCCAGCGGCCTTGCCGTGCTCCATGGCGGACTAAGACCACGGAGCTGGACCTCCCAAATAGTGCCCCCGATCGGCCGCACGCCAACCCGGACAGCCCGCCAAAAATAGCCCGGGCCCGAATGACGCCCCCCTTGCCCTTCGATCAACCCGTCCCCGACCATTGCGGCCGTGGACTGAGTCCGCAGCCGCCACGCGAGTATCCCGAATGACAGGACCATGAGTGGTCCACGCCGTCGGCACTTTGGCTGGTTGGGGGTGGAGAATGGCGGCGCGGGCCTCCAGCAATGGCTGCAGGTAGGGGGAGACGCGGTGCGGCGTACTCTCCGAGTACGGCGTTTCTCGGGGCCCGGAGAACCGTCGGTCCCGATTCCATGCGCAGAAGTGGATTATCCGCCTCGGTGCCGGACGTGATTTTGGCATCAGGGTGCGGAGAATCCAGCCCCATATTTTTTTTTTTTAAATTTAGAGTACCCAATTATTTTTTCCAATTAAGCGGCAATTTTAGCGTGGCCAATTCACCTAACCTGCACATCTTTTGGGTTGTGGGGGCGAAACCCACGCAGACATGGGGAGAATGTGCAAACTCCACACAGACAGTGACCCAGGGCCGGGATTCGGACCCGGGTCCTCAGCGCCGTAGGCAGCAATGCTAACCACTGTGCCACCGTGCTGCCCTCCAGCCCCATATTTTCAATGAGAGCTGAAGAACCAACATCCTATCTATTCTCCCAGATAGATGACATTAAAGATCCCATGGCACTATTTGAAGAAGAGCAGGGCAAATCTGGGGTCATTACCAACATTAATCCTTCAACCAACACCCCTAAACCTGATCATCAGGTCATTTCATTTATTACTTTTATTGAACCTTGAGATGTACAAATTGAGCTGCTGTGTTTGGCTGCATTTTAGAGATACTTTATTGGCTTTGAAGCGCTTTTGCACATCTTTAGAACAGGAAAGTTGATTTATGTCAAAGTTCTTTAGTGTTTTTTTAAAAAGTCAGTGATAATTTGGTATCTTTCTCTGAACTTCCTTGTGTTGTGCTGTCCTTTACTTTCCTGATTCACACTAGGAATAACCACCTCGCTCGGTCGAGTAACAATCACAACGGGATTTCCCATTGAAGCCACCCCACACTGTTGGAAAACCTGCAGAGAGGGGTGCACTGCCGGCGGGGCTGGAGAATCCCAACAGCCGGAGATTTCCAGCCAATATCTCATTTCAGGCTGGAAGGGAAAATTGACAAACCAAAAATCAAAAGCATGGATTTTTTGGGGGGCTGAATTCAGTATTTTTCATGGGTAACAGAGAATTCTAGCTTTATGTTTTAAGTCATGGCGAAGAGCAAAACTAAAGGCCATCGTTATTAGATTGTCATCAAAAATGTCAAATAGGCTGTCACTCAGACGGCGCTGGTGACCCCCGCCCCGCTCGGGTCACAGGGGTGCTGACGTCTGTGGGAGTGATGGCGGTTTGAGGCCCGCGGCGGCAGAGTCTGACAAGAATCCAGAATGCCAACAGAGGGAGACCCTACTGCCCTGGTTAAAGCAGCCCACCTGATTATACTGTCTACCTCCTGGGGCATGCAGATATGGGTGTCGTTATCGGGTTTTGTTCTGATTAACACCGTTAGCAGACATAATTTTGGCTTAGTTCAAAGAAGTTTGTTTCCTTACTATTTCTACACTGTCCTGGGAGGCTCATTTCTCAACCTGGCTCTTTATGCCTTGTATCATCCACACGAGTTACTCAACAATGATGAAGCTGTTCAGATAACATCGTTTTTTATCTGCGTGATCCTCTCTGCATTTAATGCCCAATGGTTCAGTGAAACCACGACACAGATTATGTTGGAGATGCACCAGATCGAGAATGAGCACCACTTGGGTCAGGAGGTGGGGTTTGGAAGCCACCGGGAACTCTACAAGAAGCTGAAGAAGAAAGACCCTAAATATCAGAAACTGAGCCAGCGCTTTGTCAAGTACCATGTCCTCTCCATGGTGTGTAACCTGATCTGTGTTTTCTGTAATGGACTCAATCTGCTTTACACTGCAGCCAACCTGAAAACTATCTAGAAATTCTCGGTTACCTTCCTCTTGAGTCTGCCAAAATATTTCGTTTGGGATTTCACGATACTGTGGACATTGTCATCTCCTGTGTGTTATCTCCATTTTGATAATTGTGTTTTAATTATGCCAATCACTGGTGATCAACAGAAAGCAGTCCAACTTCTGAAAGCTTTTTACTGTGTGGAGCATTGACTTGTTCCAGCCCCCCCCCCCCCCCCCCCCCGGTCATGTCAAAGGTAGCAAGTCTATCCCTCACTTGTAAGGAGGCTACATGAGCTGGATTTCTGACACTTCAGCTCCTTATGAGGGCGAGTCCACTGCACAGAACCCTAGTTAACGTTGTGTTGATGAAGTTGTCACGCCCCTGACATTGCAATCTTCTCTTGGGAACATTCACTGTAACTTGTTTTGCAATTCCAGCCTTCTTTTATGTGAAGTGTGACTTGATTCACCAGCTTCAGTTTGGCTCAGGATCTGACAGAGATCAGCACTGGGTAGTGATGTAAAACAGGCTGGTAGAACAGCTTGCGACTTCGAAACACCATCAGAAAGTGTATGGGGATGGTTAGTGCAGACAATGGAAACGTGGGGCACATTCCAATGAAGTTACGGTTAATGCACACGATCAGAGAGCTTTACTCTGACTCTAATGTGGTCTGTATCGTACATGGAACTGCTTGATAAAATTGACAAAGTTGAAAAGAGTTATATCCTAAGGTGCTGATATTCCCTCAATTGCCCAGGCGAGTTGCTTTGTTATTAAATGGTTGGATACAGAAAAAAAAAAAAAAAAAAAAAAATGTCAAATAGAGGATTCTGAGGAAACACTGGGCGCGATTCTCTGCTCCCCCCGCCGGGTGGGAGAATCGCGGGAGGGCCCCCCGACTAATTTCACGACCCCCTGGCGCCCCCGCGATTCTTCCCCCCCCCCCCCTGCTCGGAAGAATCGGCGCTCGCCGTTCTTCACGGCGACCGGCGATTCTCCGACCCGGATGCGCCGAACGGCCTGCTGTTCGTGACCGTTTCATGACGGCGGCAACCACACCTGGTCTGGTGGGTAATGAGCACCACGACTGTGCTTGGGAGGGGACAGGCCCGCGATCGGTGCCCACCGATCGTCGGGCCGGCGTCTCAATCGGACGCTCTATTTCCCCTCCGCCGCCCCGCAAGATCAAGCCGCCACGTCTTGCGGGGCGGCTGAGGGGAAAGACGGCCACTGCGCATGCTCGGGTTCGAGCTGTCAGCCGTCGTGATGTCAGCCGTGCATGCGCGGGTTGGAGCCGGCCAACCTGCGCATGCGTGGCTGACGTCACATAGGCGCCGCCGTCGCGTCATTCTCGGCGCGCCGCCTTGACGCAAGCATCAAGGCCCGGCGGCCGAGAATAACGGAGCGCCGCTCTTAACCCCCCCAGGTGGGGATGAATTCGGTGGGAGGAGCGGGCTCCGAGGCCGTCGTGAAACTCGGCCGAGTTCACGAAGGCCTTCACGATTTTTCCCGGGAGCGGAGAATCGCGCCCACTTTATCCAGAGTGTTGTACGAATGTGGAACTCACTACCATAGAGAGTAGGTTAGGCGACTACTTGTATGGATGCGTTTAAGAAAGAGGAAGTTAAATATCCATTTAATATGAAGTATAATTGCCATAGCCCCCGAGAACACAGGCCGCTATCCTGTTTGAGGGGGAGAGCTGACTGGTGATGATTTAACCTGAGGGTCACCACAACCCGGGCAAGGGGTGAAGTTGAGAAAGCGGGGCCTTCATGAATAACCTCAGCCAGTATGTGAATTGAACCCACGTTGTTGGCCTCGCTCTGCACCACAAACTAGCTGTTCAGCCAAATATGCGGGCGAAGAATATAGAGTTTTCTGCTCAATGAGTTAGATGAGGAAGGATATGTTGTATATTCGTCAGGCTGTTGTATTCTATATTCGTCTCTGATCTATTCAGAGATGGCTCTAGGTCTCCATTTTCATTTATAATACTTCAAAACACCTTAGAACCTACAGGATTTCCACAACGCATGATCTTTGCTTGCTCCCAGGCCCTTTCAGAGATATTCAGTGGTGTCAGCTCTCTTGCTGCACTGACAGGCTTAAGCATTCAAGCAAGTGTACATGGGTCAGTGAACCAGATGAACCAATCAAACAGAGAACAATTGAACCATTGAACACTATTGAATGAGATAAGGTGTGAATGAAGTATAAACATTAACATGGGCATTATGGGCCAGATGGTTAGTTTCTGTGCTGATCAATACAATTCTATGGAATCTCCTGGTGCCCAGGATTCTTACTCTCATCCTATACAGTCACCCCTTTCGTCCTGGCCACTTCAGTATGGTTCATTGTGCCCAACCATTTCAGTTATTGCAGTCATACAATTGTGTGCAGACAACCCATTGCACCTTGTCATATCATTGTGCCCAGTCATCTCATTATCCCTGATCATCTCATTGCATCCGTCCACAAAAATTGGAAGAATAAATAGTGGATCGGCCCACTCCCCCACCCTATCCCGTAACCCACCACCTAACCTGCACATCTCTGGACTGAGAGGAGAAACCGGAGCAAACAGGGGAAACCCACAGACATGGGGAGAAAGTGCAAACTCCGCACAGCACAGTCACCCAAGGCCAGAATTGAACCCGGGTCCCTGGCGCTGTGAGGCAGCAGTGCTAACCACAGTGCCGTCATCCCATTGTTATTAACCACTGCTTTGTGCCCAGCCGTGTCATTGTGCCAAGCCATTCATTGTCCTCAGCCATCTCAATTGATCCATTCATCTCATCGTTCCTGACCATCTTAGTGTGTCCAACCTTATTCATATCCCGGAGGTGAAAAATCAGACCCAAAATGTTGAACCTTTGTTTTCAGATGTCATGAATCTGTCATACTTTGTATTTTTACATCAGCTATGTCACCACTCCCCCTCCTCCTCTCCCCCCCCCCCCCCCCAATCTCTGTTTCTTTGCTCTTATTTCTTATTCAGTTGTTTAATAGAGGCCTTTCTTCAATGAAACTATCCACAGCTGAAGTCTGCAAATAACTTTTAAGCAGGGCTAAGGTAAATACAATGATGTTTGCTTGGAGGAAAACAATGCCTTTCAAGTTCAGGCCTATGAATGCAGGCCTCTGGCTGATAACAGACCACATTTAACACCATTGGACATACATACCAGTACCTCCTAGTACCAGGCAGGTAAGGCGGATCCGAGGGAGAAATTATAATCATCAAACACCTGAACCTGTGATTGGCAGATTTCACCTTATTGTGCAAGGGTAGTTGTAAATGAAGATAAACCTTTTGCTAAGCGATGAAGGAAAATGGGCGTGTGTATTTTTTCCATGAGTGTGCACACCTGCTGCAATTTAATGTTCAGTCTTTGTTAAAAATTTACCCTCGAGGCTCTCAGTGGTTCCTTAGTCACCAACTAAAAGGCAATTAGTTACTTCAAATTTAGCTCCATTGAAGCAATCATACTTATGTCGAGCAACTTTCTCCCCTCTTCCCCAGAGCTAATTGGTTCAGGTCTCACCACGGCAGCTGGTGGAATTTAAATTCGACAAATAAATCTGGAATATAAACTTACAATTTACATAGATGATTTGGAGTTGGGGACCAAGGGCAATGTGTCCAAGTTTGCAGACGACACTAAGATGAGTGGTAAAGCAAAAAGTGCAGAGGATACCGGAAGTCTGAAGAGGGATTTGGATAGGTTAAGTGAATGGGCTAGGGTCTGGCAGATGGAATACAATGTTGACAAATGTGAGGTTATCCATTTTGGTAGGAATAACGGCAAAAGGTATTATTATTTAAATGATAAAATATTAAAACATGCTGCTGTGCAGAGAGATCTGGGTGTGCTAGTGCATGAGTCACAAAAAGTTGGTTTACAGGTGCAACAGGTGATTAAGAAGGCAAATGGAATTTTGTCCTTCATTGCTAGAGGGATGGAGTTTAAGACTAGGGAGGTTATGCTGCAATTGTATACGGTGTTAGTGAGGCCACACCTGGAGTATTGTGTTCAGTTTTGGTCTCCTTACCTGAGAAAGGACACTGGCACTGGAGGGTGTGCAGAGGAGATTCACTAGGTTAATCCCAGAGCTGAAGGGGTTAGATTACGAGGAGAGGTTGAGTAGCCTGGGACTGTACTCGTTGGAATTTAGAAGGATGAGGGGGGATCTTATAGAAACATAAAATTATGAAGGTAATAGATAGGATAGATACGGGCAGGTTGTTTCCACTGACGGGTGAAAGCAGAACTAGGGGACATAGCCTCAAAATAAGGGGAAGTAGATTTCAGACTGAGTTTAGGAGGAACTTCTTCACCCAAAGGGTTGTGAATCTATCGAATTCCATGACCAGTGAAGCAGTTGAGGCTCCTTCATTAAATGTTTTTAAGGTTAAAAAATAGATAGTTTTTTGAAGAATAAAGGGATTAAGGGTTATGGTGTTCGGGCCGGAAAGTGAAGCTGAGTCCACAAAAGATCAGCCATGATCTCATTGAATGGCGGAGCAGGCTCGAGGGGCCAGATGGCCTACTCCTGCTCCTAGTTCTTATGTTCTTATAAAACTAGTCTCAGCAATGATGACAACTATCATTGATCGGCAGAACGGAGTCTCACTAGCTGACTTAGAGATCGGGGCCCCCTTTCAAAATGCCGTCCTGATCTCTGAGGAGCTGGTCTGGCCATTGAGTCAACTCCCCAGTGTTGAAAATAATTCTAAGTGTGGCTTGACCACAGAGAAACCCCCCTAGGGTCTGAAAGATTGCACCCCTTATGTAAGACCCCAATAGGCAGCCCTTCTTGGACTGACAGGCGATGTTTAACGTTTTGTTTTTAACTTTTAAATTTGGTCAACATACTTTTGTACCTTTTTGTAGAAATATTTGTACCTGATGTGACTTTCCAGTAAACACTTATATGGGTAAGATGGGTATAGTGGGAAATGGGCCAAATGCGGGCAATTGGGACTAGCTTAGTGGTAAAATCTGGGCAGCATGGACAAGTTGGGCTGAAGGGCCTGTTTCCATGCTGTAACCCTCTATGACTCTATGTCAGCCATGGCTTAGTCAATGACACATTCATGTCTGAACCAGAGGGTTGAAGCTACACTTGAGAGAATAGAGCCCATAATGCAGGCTGCCATATGCAGAACTGAGGGAGTGCTGCACTGTCAGAGGTGCCACCTTTCATTTGAGAAATTTAATTGAGGTCCCATCCGCCCACTCAGGTGAACATAAAGGTTTCTATTTGAAGAAGACGTTGGGTAGCTCTCCCTGATACCCTTGCCAATATTCATCCCTCAAGCAACATCACAAAACTGAATATCGCTTTGTTTGTAGGAGCCTGCTCTGTGCTCATTGTCTACGTTGATTATGCTTTAAACAATAACTTCATTAGCTGTAAAGCGTCCTGAGGTTCTGGAATGTGCATTTTTTTTGTAAGTTCCATTTCTCTATGTCATAGATTCTGCATTGTAAAACAGAGCCACTCTCCGTCACCAGGCACCGTGCCACTGTGTGTCTTTGGAGGTGAAACAGAAATTAGGCCAGCCAACTTTCCCAGTTAAGTGAGAAATACGTTGACTGTGTTTCATTGGCAGAGATTATGTGTGGTTGATAACTTCCAAATGAGCTCATTTTAATGTTCCAGGGATACACAGCCCGTTCTACTCACTGTGTGAATTCTGTGAATGCATGGAGATGAATAATATCACACTGACTCCCAACCTGAGAGACAAAACAAACAGCCAAGTTTCTGTTCCCGTTTTGTCATTTATTAGGTGACCCAGCAGGGTGCAGCTGGAGTAGATGACTGGGTGCAGTCTGAGGGAAGGGGAGGGTGCAGCTGGAGTAGATGACTGGGTGCACTCTGAGGGAAGGTGAGGGTGCAGCTGGAGTAGATGACTGGGTGCAGTCTGAGGGAAGGACAGGGTGCAGCTGGAGCAGATGACTGGGTGCAGCCTGAGAAGGACTGGGTGGTGTCTGAGAGAAGGACTGGGCGCAGCCTGAGAGAAGGACTGGGCGCAGCCTGAAGGAAGGACTGGGCGCAGCCTGAAGGAAGGACTGGGTGGTGTCTTGAGAGAAGGACTGGGTGGTGTCTGAGAGAATAACTGGGTGCAGCCTAAGAGAAGGACTGGGCGCCGCCTGAGAGAAGGACTGGGTGCAGCCTGAGAGAAGGACTGGGTGGTGTCTGAGAGAAGGACTGGGCGCAGCCTGAGAGAAGGACTGGGTGAAGCCTGAGAGAAGGACTGGGTGGTGTCTGAGAGAAGGACTGGGCGCAGCCTGAGAGAAGGACTGGGTGAAGCCTGAGAGAAGGACTGGGTGGTGTCTGAGAGAAGGACTGGGCGCAGCCTGAGAGAAGGACTGGGTGCCGCCTGTGAGAAGAACTGGGTGCCGCCTGAGAGAAGGACTGGGTGAAGCCTGAGAGAAGCACTGGGCGCAGCCTGAGAGATGGACTGGGTGGTGTCTGAGAGAAGGACTGGGTGGTGTCTGAGAGAAGGACTGGGCGCAGCCTGAGAGAAGGACTGGGTGGTGTCTGAGAGAAGGACTGGGTGGAGCCTGAGGGAAGGACTGGGTGCCGCCTGAGAGAAGGACTGGGTGGTGTCGGAGAGAAGGACTGGGTGGTGTCGGAGAGAAGGACTGGGTGGAGCCTCAGGGAAGGACTGGGTGCCGCCTGAGAGAAGGACTGGGTGCCGCCTGAGACAAGGACTGGGTGCCGCCTGAGACAAGGACTGGGTGCAGCCTGAGACAAGGACTGGGTGCAGCATGAGACAAGGACTGGGTGCAGCCTGAGACAAGGACTGGGTGCAGCCTGAGACAAGGACTGGGTGCAGCCTGAGACAAGGACTGGGTGCAGCCTGAGACAAGGACTGGGTGCAGCCTGAGACAAGGACTGGGTGCAGCCTGAGACAAGGACTGGGTGCAGCCTGAGACAAGGACTGGGTGCAGCCTGAGACAAGGACTGGGTGCAGCCTGAGAGAAGGACTGGATGCAGCCTGAGAGAAGGACTGGGTGCAGCCTGAGAGAAGCACTGGGTGGTGTCTGAGAGAAGGACTGGTATCAGCCTGAGAGAAGGACTGGTATCAGCCTGAGAGAAGGACTGGGTGGTGTCTGAGAGAAGGACTGGTATCAGCCTGAGGGAAGGACTGGGTGCAGCCTGAGAGAAGGACTGGGTTGTGTCTGAGAGAAGGACTGGGTGCAGCCTGAGAGAAGGACTGGTATCAGCCTGAGGGAAGGACTGGGTGCAGCCTGAGAGAAGGACTGGGTTGTGTCTGAGAGAAGGACTGGGTGCAGCCTGAGAGAAGGACTGGTATCAGCCTGAGGGAAGGACTGGGTGCAGCCTGAGGGAAGGACTGGGTGGTGTCTGAGAGAAGGACTGGGTGCAGCCTGAGAGAAGGACTGGGTGCAGCCTGAGAGAAGGACTGGGTGCAGCCTGAGGGAAGGACTGGGTGGTGTCTGAGAGAAGGACTGGGTGCAGCCTGAGAGAAGGACTGTGTGCAGCCTGAGAGAAGGACTGGGTGGTGTCTGAGAGAAGCACTGGGTGCAGCCTGAGAGAAGGACTGGGTGCAGCCTGAGAGAAGGACTGGGTGGTGTCTGAGAGAAGGACTGGGTGCAGCCTGAGAGAAGGACTGGGTGCAGCCTGAGGGAAGGACTGGGTGGTGTCTGAGAGAAGGACTGGGCGCAGCCTGAGAGAAGGACTGGGTGCAGCCTGAGGGAAGGACTGGGTGGTGTCTGAGAGAAGGACTGGGCGCAGCCTGAGAGAAGGACTGGGAGCCGCCTGAGAGAAGGACTGGGTGGTGTCTGAGAGAAGGACTGGGCGCAGCCTGAGAGAAGGACTGGGCGCAGCCTGAGAGAAGGACTGGGCGCCGCTTGAGAGAAGGACTGGGTGCAGCCTGAGAGAAGGACTGGGCGCCGCTTGAGAGAAGGACTGGGTGCAGCCTGAGAGAAGGACTGGGTGGTATCTGAGAGAAGCACTGGGCACAGCCTGAGAGAAGGACTGGGCGCTGCCTGAGAGAAGGACTGGGTGGTGTCTGAGAGAAGGACTGGGTGCAGCCTGAGAGAAGGACTGGGTGGTGTCTGAGAGAAGGACTGGGTGGTGTTTGGGAGAAGGACTGGGCGCAGCCTGAGAGAAGGACTGGGCGCAGCCTGAGAGAAGGACTGGGCGCCGGGTCCTTCTCTCAGACACCCTCCAGTCCTTCCCTCGGGCGGCAACCTGAGAGAAGGACTGGGTGGTGTCTGAGAGAAGGTCTGGGCGCAGCGTGAGAGAAGGACTGGGTGCAGCCTGAGAGACGGACTGGGTGCAGCCTGAGAGAAGGACTGGGTGGTGTCTGAGAGAAGGACTGGGCGCCGCTTGAGGGAAGGACTTGGCGCCACTTGAGAGAAGGACTGGGTGCAGCCTGAGGGAAGGACTGGGTGCAGCCTGAGGGAAGGACTGGGTGCAGCCTGAGGGAAGGACTGGGTGCAGCCTGAGAGAAGGACTGGGTGCAGCCTGAGGGAAGGACTGGGTGCAGCCTGAGGGAAGGACTGGGTGCAGCCTGAGAGAAGGACTGGGTGCAGCCTGAGGGAAGGACTGGGTGCAGCCTGAGGGAAGGACTGGGTGCCGCCTGAGGGAAGGACTAGGTGGTGTCTGAGAGAATGACTGGATGGTGTCTGAGAGAAGGACTGGGTGCCGCCCGAGGGAAGGACTAGGTGGTGTCTGAGAGAATGACTGGGCGCAGCCTGAGAGAAGGACTGGGCGCAGCCTGAGGGAAGGACTGGGTGCTGCCCAAGGGAAGGACTGGGTTGTGTCTTAGGGAAGGACTGGATGGTGTCTGAGAGAAGGACTGGGTGCCGCCCGAGGGAAGGACTGGAGGGTGTCTGAGAGAAGGACCCGGTGTAGCCCGGAAGAGGACCCGGTGCCGCCTGAGAGAATGATGGGAATGGAGACAGGCGACAGAAATCTGCCTCATGCTTCTGAAAACATAAAATTCCTGTGGAGGTGACGGGGAAACACTTTTGGCCAATTGATTAACCCTCACTTGATGTCCATAAAAAATTGAACCAACGTGAATCTGTAAAGCACGTTACAGAACATCAGGCTGTCACAAACCACTTTACATAACATTTAGATCCGATGTGTATGAAAGAATATTTCTGAGAAACTCAGAGGTTGATATTGCAGTCTGTTTGGATTCAGAGGGCGAGATCTACCAGCCGTAGATCAAAAGCAGCGTGCTGTTATATGCCTGGAGATCCCTCTTTGCCATCCCTCTGAGCGGTGGGAAGCACCCGGCAAATTGTGCGCTACGGCACTCTGTTCCCATTCGGGTAGATCGCACCCAGAGAAGATTTTGGGGTGCAGTTGAAGGCCCCGATCCACCTGGCCAACACCACGGTTTGCCTTTTGGAGTGAAGTAATGAACTGACCACCCAATTGTACATCTCCGCTCGGTTGGAGAAGGTCAGTTCCGTCTCACCTCTGGTCTTGATTGATTTTGGACAATGCTGAGTTCAGCCTAATGAGGTATTCAGTGACCTTGACCATTGACCTGAGATGATCATCCTGTTCCGATCCCCAGGCCGGCTTTTGATTTTATTTCAGGTTTCTAGCATTTGCAGTATCTTGCTTTTGTCGAGCATTCGATTGCTGGCTGGATATAAAGCATGTTAGGATACCAGACCAGACCCCAAGGAACCCCCAATTTGCAATTTGTAAAACTATGAGGAAAGGATACTTTACCCCAGGAGCGATTCCACTGACAAATAGGAGATTTTTTTTAGGTTAAATCAAACTTTATTTTTAGCATGATATTAACCATATTAACACCACAGAAATAGCTTTATAATTCATCATTATACAGTTCTTAAATAAAAGGAAAGTCTTCAACTTATGCTCTACACCTTCACTATAAATATTCCAACCAAGCAACGCCAATATAGTTCAAATGTCACTTATAAATAAAGTTAACAAACAGGCCTACTTGGTGATCTGTGTTGACCTTTTGGAGCGAGATCCTTTCAAGAGCAGATCCAGTACACTTCTGTCTTGTCAGATCCTTCTGCTCAACCTAACAGAATTTGGCAAAACCTGGCAACAATTGTTGGCGGATTTCTTACCACCTTGCCACCCCTCGAACTGCAAGCCGCCAGGTCGACGCTCCTCAATATTTGTATTGATCCAAGCCAGCGGGACTGGGCCAGGGGTGAGGGAGAGATGCTGGAGCATTCAACCTGGCTTGTGAATGGAGCATCCTGTCTGTCAATGACATGCATGGTCCTTCCGGATTGGGGCGCGGAACTCAAATGGGCCGTCGCAAAGCCCACTGCGGATGGTGGGACGTGGAAGGAGACCCGCGACTGCTTTGCCACCAGACGTGATTCCCCATTTTAGTGGCGGGGAGCGGAGAATCGCGGCTCCAGTGTTACCATTTCTGTAGCAGAAGTCAGGGAGGTCTGACCAGTTGGCCAGATTGTGATGCTGCCGGAAAGCTGTAATGATATGTATATAGTCAGGTCAGTGAAGGGTTAATAATTACATCTGTGTAAATGAAACACTAGAGGGCGTAACCACTTCTCTGTATTCAAGTCAGACTGAAGGAATTCTGGAAGTAGCATAAGGAGAAAGCATAAGAAGATGTTTAGAGTACATCGAGTTAACACAAGGTAAGATCGTGAAATGAAAATTAAAATCGCTTATTGTCACAAGTAGGCTTCAATGAAGTTACTGTGAAAAGCCCCTAGTCACCACATTCCGGCGCCTGTTCGGGGAGGCTGTTACGGGAATCAAACCGTGCTGCTGGCCTGTCTTGGTCTGCTTTCAAAGCCAGCGATTTAGCCCAGTGTGCTAAACAGATCATGGTGTAGTTAGTGACTATTTAGATTATTGAGTACTGTAAGACAGATTCAATATTACTTTATTATCTGTAGCTCAGTAGAGTGTGCAAACTTCATTTAATTAGGGGCCTCACGGTAGCATGGTGGTTAGCATCAATGCTTCACAGCTCCAGGGTCCCAGGTTCGATTCCCGGCTGGGTCACTGTCTGTGTGGAGTCTGCACGTCCTCCCCGTGTGTGCGTGGGTTTCCTCCGGGTCCTCCGGTTTCCTCCCACAGTCCAAAGATGTGCGGGTTAGGTGGATTGGCCATGCTAAATTGCCCGTAGTGTAAAGGTTAATGGGGGGATTGTTGGGTTAGGGGTATGTGGGTTTAAGTGGGGTGATCATTGCTCGGCACAACATCGAGGGCCGAAGGGCCTGTTCTGTGCTGTACTGTTCTATGTTCTATGTTCTAGTAGTGTAATAATAAATTCGTTTTTCAATCTTTTGATTGGCATATTCTTTGTCAACACTACATCGGATCATTCTGGAAGAAAGGACAAAGAATACAGCATATTACCGGTCATGGTATTATAACAATAGCCAGGGTCAGAGGTGGGTCTGCAGGATCCCTTTTCTAGCCTGTGTGACAGAGTAAGTGGCCACGTCTCTAATCTGTCATTAGTCCTGGCCTGTCGCCTCTCACTGATTGTGCTGTTACCTATTACTTCTGTTCATTCCTATTGACTATTTTCTTCAATATTACCTCCACTTTCCACTTGCCATCTCCTCCGCTTTTTTGATTTCTTCACTCTGTGTCCATTTTGTTCCTCGTTTATCTGTCTCTAACCCATACTTTCACAGGTTTTACCTCCCTCCGAAAATCCCTTTCTCCTTAAATCAGAAAATTGACCTCACCAATTATTACATCTTGATTTTCCTGGTTTTCTTTCCACTTTTAAACCTTGCTGTGCTCTACTGTAAAGGACTTTGGTTCTTCAACATGAATTAAATTAGTTCCCACAATTTAATGCAGCAATCTCTCTAACATATTACCAGATGCAATATTTAGTGCAACGCTTTAGTTTGTATTTACTCTACAAAAGTAAAAACAGAAAATGCTGGAAAAACTCAGCAGGTCTGGCAGCATCTATGGAGAGAGAAACAGAGGTAACGTATCAAGTCCAATCAGATCAGATGCTTCCAGACCTGCTGAGTATAGGATAAGGAGCAAGAGTAGGCCATTCAACCCATCAATATAATCATGGCTGATCATGCACTGCAAGATTTGTTTTCCCACACTATCCTAATATTCCTTTGCATCATTGGCACTTAGAAATATGTCCGTCTCTACTTTAAGCACACGGAATGGCTGAGATTCCACAGCCATTTTCTGGGATAGAGAACTCCAAAGATTCATAGCCGTCTGCTTATTTCCAGAACTTCCTGTTTAGCATTCACAGTATTTGGCTTTTATTTTTATATTTACTCTGCAGTTTGGGTGGGGTTGGATATCTGAGTTATAAATCAAATACTTCACACCCACTCAATGGTGTAATTATGTTGTGCTGACAATCAATCATTAACGCACGCCAACGACTGTTAGCAAGAATAAAAAGGTGCAGGATTGGAAGCAATTTTGCAATGTGGGTTGGAAATTGGTTGAAGGATTGGAGACGAGGGCTAGATAGTCCGACCATTCTCGCCAATGGGATCTTCTAGTCCCGCCAACGGTGCACCCCTGGCGTGGGATTCCCGGCAGCATGGGGTGGATTCAATGGGAAATTCCCATTGTCTGCGGCGGCACCAGAAGATCCTGCCACAGGGTAGCCGATTAAACACGCCACGGCAAGGCCCCAACCTGGCACCCTGACAGTGCCCTTGCCAGCTGGCAATGCCACCTGGGAACCTTGGCAGTACTATGTGGCACTGCCAGGTTGCCCATGTGGCACTGCCAGGTTGCCCAGGTGGCAGCAGTAGGCCAGGGCCCCACTTTGTCCAAACGCCATGCAGCTCCAACCTCCCATGAGTGCCATTCCATCCCCGTTTGTGGGGACCAGAGCTGAACGGCGCTCGCCTGAGATCCCCGAGATGAAGGGGTTGAATCCCAAAGCCTCGGGTAGCTCGGGGCGGCTTACTGCCTGGCTCTAATATGCAGATTTGCTCAAAGGTGATCCCACCCATTGTGCGCGGGATTCACATCGTAGCGTCTCAAGAGATTGCGTGAATCTCGCGAGATATTGCAATCTGTGTAGATCCCGGAAGTGGGGTCTCCCGGCCTTCAACGGCCTCGCTGCAGTGTGCCAAGCTGCTTTTCCAGAGCAACGTGGCCGTTGAATCGCGCCCAATGAGACCCAAACATAAACAATTCAGAAACCCTGATTCATTTTTACAGGGATAGAATTCAAACATTGTTTGGACTCTTGGTTAGCTCATGGAGCGTGTGCGAACAGTTCTGATTGCCTTATTATAACAAGGATGTCGAAGTATTGGTGGCGGAGGGTGTGCAAAAATATTTCATCAGAACTGTGAAGATATACTTAACAGGAAAGTGTAAATAGGCTGGGTCACTTTTCTGTTGCCAGAGAAGGCTGATTTATCAGAGAAACTTCAAATTATTCTGCTAGATTAGGCACTGAAGAGTGTTTCCACTTATGGGAGAAGGATAAAACTGGAAGCCATTGATACCATCATCTTCAGTTCAGCAGGTCTGACCCATCCATAAGGCAAAGGGGCAGGTGCCAATCCATCCCAGCCAGAATGGGGATCAAACACTGTGATGTTGGCACCAGTCTGATCCACACCAGCCAATTGAGCCAAACGGCACCCCCTAATGAGTCTGTGGCAACAGGCACTTTAGAATTAGAATTAGAACAGTACAGCACAGAACAGGCCCTTCGGCCCGCGATGTTGTGCCGACCAATGATCACCCTACTCAAGCCCACGTATCCACCCTATACCAGTAACCCAACAAGCCCCATTAACCTTATTTTTTTAGGACACTAAGGGCAATTTAGTATGGCCAATCCACCTAACCCGCACATCTTTGGACTGTGGGAGGAAACCGGAGCACCCGGAGGAAACCCACACACACACACGGGGAGGACGTGCAGACTCCGCACAGACAGTGACCCAGCCGGGAATCGAACCTGGGACCCTGGAGCTGTGAAGCATTTATGCTAACCACCATGCTACCGTGCTGCCCGCACTTGTACAGGAATGCTGTGGTGTGGAGCTCTGGACGGTGATGGTCGAGGCTCCAATTCTTTTTCCAGCACACGGCTGACCAGGAATCTCTCCCAATCTTACCGCCTCTCCTGACCATCAAATCTTGGAGTGGGACTTGAACCATGGCGATTCTGGCTCAGAGGCAGGGACACTACCCACTGTGCCATAAGACCTCCCTTCAGTATAATAAATATATAATGCTATATTAAAACTAGAAGCCATCAATAATCACCAAGAAATCAAATAGGCAATCAAGTGATGAAAATGTGGAATTTGCTACGAAAGGGAGTTGTTTGTATTTCCTGTTTCTTCCATTAAATTTGGGTGTTGCAGCATCTGTTGCCCACCCCTAATTGCCCGTGAATTGAGTGACTTGCGGGGCCATTTCAGAGGGCAGTTAAGGAGTCAACCGCATTGCTGTGGATCTGAAGTAAGGTGTTGGCAAGACAGGTCAGGACGGCATATTTCCTTCCCTAAAGGACGTGAGTGAACCAGATGCATTTAGTTGTCATGGTCACCATTACTTTTTTTTTTCTTTTTATAAATTTAGAGTACCCAATTATTTTTTCCAATTAAGGGGCAATTTAGCATGGCCAATCCACCTATCCTGCACATCTTTTGGGTTGTGGGGGTGAAACCCACGCAGACACGGGGAGAATGTGCAAACTCCTCACGGACAGTGACCCAGAGCTGGGATTTGAACCCGGGTCCTCAGCGCCGTAGGCAGCAATGCTAACCACTGTGCTACCGTGCTGCCCTAGTGGTCACCATTACTGAGACTAGCTTTACATTAAATGCCGTGTGGGATTTGAACCTGTGACACCAGGGCCTCAACCTGGGCCTCTGGATTACTAGTCCACTGATATTACCACTGCTAAAACCATGGCACTGTCTTTGAGATGAATAATAATCATGCATTTAGGGGGAGGCTCTATAGCATGATATGAATGAGTACAGAATAGATGAGGGGTGGGCATCCTGAGGCCCCGGAGCCCTTTTGCGCCCCATCTGGGTTCGGAGTGTGGCCCATGAGACATTTTGTTGACTATTGTCCACGTGCAGCCCCATTCCGCCGATTTCTGCCTGCATACTTTTTTTCCCACCGGTGTGACTGAAGTGATCCGCACATAAAGCAGGAGCAAGTGTACTGAAATATTTGACGTGTATTAATTGTATTTACTTTTATTCATGGGTGATGGTTCATGAACAAGCCTGACTTCAATCTTGCGGCCCACTGAGATGAAGGACGGCCAATCATGCGGCCCACTCACTAGCCTAGTTTGCCCATCACTGGTATAGAGAGTCATTTTCAAAGTCAACTTGGGAAGCGAAGATCAGCCGATGCAGGTCGCAAAGGATGGGCGGTTGGTAAAAATGGGCTCCAGGCAAAAAAGTTTGAAAAACACTAGTATGGAGGGTTATTCAGCTAAAGACAGACAAGGAAGGATGGGAAGAGGGATGGGCAGGGTGGCGGCATAACCACCAGACACCAGCATTGACCTTATAGGTCAAATGATCTGTTTCTGAGTTCCAAAATTCAATTGTAAAACAGTTAATGTAGTGTTGCCTTTATCTGAAGACGGCGAATATAAAGGGGAAAAATTAATTCTTCACTTGTATAGAGCGTAGTTTATACCCCAACTGAAGTACTACATTCAATTTTGACCACCCATATCTGAGGGAGGAGGGGGTTACCTTACAGATTAATCCGAATGATGCCGGGGTAACGAGGACATCTTACATCAATGTGGCTTGTATTCTCTTGAATATTAAAGACGGAGCTGTCATCCAATTAAAATACTTAAAATGCGAAAAGGATTTAAAAGGTTAGGTACAGAGAAATGATTTCTTCAGGTAAGGCAATCCAGAACAAAGGGACAAAATCTTAAAACTTTTTGAGAGCCAGGACATTCAGGAGCGAGAGCTGGGAAGGACTCTCTCTCTTATGGCTGACGTACATATGGAGCAACGAGTATAATTTCATATTGTGGAGGTTAAAATGGGGATATTGTGATGCCCCACTCCTGTGTGTGAATCAAGTATTGAATTGTTATATGATGATATATTCTGAGTGACCAGCACAGCACATTGGAGAGCCTCTAATTGTCCAAGTGTACATCAAGTTACCATTTCCGCATTGGTTGTACAGGTATGGTTTACGGTTGCCCACAACTTTATGGAAGAGAAAAATCAGCAATATTCTGTATTGGGTCTTTCACAAGATGTTTGCTTGTGACACCTTGTGGACTCCTGTCAGCTTCCCAAGTAAAAGGGCTGAAGTCACATTATTGAAGGTGGGTCCAAAAGGACTTGTGCAACTTCAGGCAGTGTTTAGGGACGTTGCTGAGGCTTTTTGCTGGATGGGGAGATGTTTGTCTTCCTTGTTTTGTTGGATCCTGGAGGGTTTCAGCATTGTAGTAAGTGGATGGGAAAAGAATGTACAACAGAGGCGGGGCGTGGATCCTTGCAAATTTCAGTCCCTTAATCCACATCACGTTGCAGGCTGCTGACAGGTTTACAAAACTGCAGCATTGGATTTCCCCTGACCTCAGTGGGAATTGCAAAGGCCCGGGCTTGGTGGCAGATGCCAGATTTCTGCTTGTTCCGAACGGACTGCTGACTCAACAGATGCTCATTTTCTAGGGGATAACTACTGACCTGCAGTTTTCCGGATTGTCAGTCAGCTTGCCTTGTTTGAGTATGGCAATGTCCATTGTCTCCAACATGCTTTAGGGGTGTGTCCACTTTCCATAGTAACAATGTACTATTCCCGCAGCTAATGCAGTAACTTGGAGCCTTGTTGATGAGAGAAAAGAATAAACTCTGGAATATACCATCTCCCCCAGCTGCCTTCCTTTTATTACTGCTAAACAACCCATCCATTTCAGTTGTGCCTATGGCTAGGGTTCTTGTGGAGTGACAGAGGTTTTTGCTGCACTTGCTGATTGATCTCTCGCTGGGCGTTATAAGGAGTTGTCCTAATGTGGATTGCATGGGTTTTGGAATGGGGCTGGGCCTCTGGAGGTCCACTAATCCATCAGATTGGGGGTTCGGGGGACAACTCAAGAACAGTGACGAGAGCTTGTGAAGTCCAAAATGTCGACAGATTTGATCCACCACGCTGACACCAGGCTGAATCTTTGCAGGATCTTTGCAATCTGTGGGCTGACTGACTGGCTATTCGACTAGAGTAGGTCATGGTCCCTTGTCTGCCTGAGGGTGTATTCTTCTAGGAAGCCCCAGGGGATGCTGCCCTTGGGAGTGATGGGAGAGACTGATGAACCAATGATAATATTCCGATGTCGCAGGGGTTCGGATCACTATTTTCTAAACAGCTTCCCTATAGCAATCCCAGTCTGTTTTGGCTTGGCAGCACGTATTCATGCAATATGTAGGATTCTTGAGCTTTGGCCCTAAAAGGCAGCCAATGCTGGGTCAATTGAAATTCTCAACACTGAGTTTCACAGATTTTTGAGAGTTAAAAGCATCAAGGGATATTGTGCAACGGCAGATAAGTGGGGTTGAGGAACAGATCAGCTAGGTTCTAAAATGGTGGAGATTCCTTGAGGGGCTGAATGGTCTCCTCCATTACCTGTACTATTATTTCCAACTTAACTGGTGAATAGAATTTGATTGACAATATTCAGGCTTGGGCTGACAAGTGGCAAGTACATTTGTGCCACACATGTACCAGGCAATGATCATCTCCAGTGAGAGGGAGTCAAACCTTCGCCCCTTGACATTTAATGACATTACCAACATTGACCCCCCCACTATCCACATATCTTTGACCAGAAACTGAACTGGACTAGCCATATAAATACTGTGGCTATCAGAGCAGGTCTGAGGCTAGGTATCCTGCGATGAGTAACTCACCCTCTGACTCCCCAAAGTTTGTCCATCATCTACAAGGCACAATACAGGAGTGTAATGGAATACTCCCAACTTGCTTGGATAAGTGCAGCTCCAACAACATTCAAGAAGCTCGACACCATCCAGGACAAAGCAGCCCGCTTGATTGCTCCTCCTTCCACAAACATTCAAACCCTCCATCACCGACGAACAGCGGCAGCCGTGTGTACCATATTCACGATGCACCTCAGGAACTCACCAAGGTTTCTTAGGCAGCACTTCCCAAACCCACCACCACTACCATCTAGAAGGACAAGGACAGCAGATACCTGGGAACACCACCGCCTGGAGGTTCCTCTCCAAATCTCTCACCATCCTGACTTGGAAATTTATCACCGTTCCTTCACTGTCGCTGGGTCAAAATCCTGGAACTCCCTCCCTAACAGCACAGTGGGTGTACCTACACCACATGGACTGCAGTATTCAATAAGGTAGCTAAGCATCACCTTCTCAAGTCCAATTAGGGATGGGCAAGAAGTGCTGGCCCAGCCAGCGACATCCAGACCCCATAAAAACTAATTTTAAAAAACAAATCTGCAGTCACTGTATCATCACTTCAAAAATTGGGTCAGAGATTGATTTGGTTATGTTTATCATGGACAATACTAGTGGTTGAAATTCTAGATCTTGATTAGCCATCTAAACAGCAGTTTTCAGTCTGTCACAGGCCAGTTTTCTCAACGTTATTAAAAGTCCAAACAGCCATCCTTCAGTCTGATGCAATCCTGTCCTCTGGAATTGTCCCCCTCCACCCTTTTGCCTCATTCCCTCCCTCCCTGCCCTCTAAACCTTTCAAAGGGAACACCTGTGCTCATGACAGCTCATGACCTTGAGGTCCCCATCTAATAATTATTATTATTTTTTTAAATTTAACGTACTCAATTATTTTTTCCAATTAAGAGGCAACTTTAGTGTGGCCAATCCACCTATCCTGCACATCTTTTGGGTTGTTGGGACGAAACCCACGCAAACACGAGGAGAATGTGCAAACTCCACACAGACAGTGACCCAGGGCCAGGATTCGAACCCGGGTCCTCAGCGCCGTAGGCAGCAATGCTAACCACTGTGCCACCGTGCTGCCCGACCCATCTACCTACCTAACGGTCCCAGTGGATGTTAATCTCTCTCAATATTGTTTCAGTGGAGAGCAGGGAGTTTTCCCAGTGCCCTAGCCATCAACATACCCTCAGCTAACTCCTCAAGAAAGCAGATCTGTTGGTGTGTCTGCTGCCCCAATGGATTTATTAATTCACTGCTGCCTGCATTTCTCCAATGACTCATTGATTTGTTGGTAAGCCCCCTGCGACAGCAATTGTTGAATTTGCTGGTACCTGCATCGATTTATTCATTTGTACCTATGCTCAGTACCCCATTAGCTTATTGATTTGTTCATGTGACTGTTGCTCTATTGCTCTATGAATTTATTGATTCCCTCATGCCCTGCTTGGCTGCGGGAGCATTATTGGACAGTATAGTTGGTGTGTCAGGGGCCTTGGGTTTCTGTGGAGTTCAGCATATTTGATATACCGATAGTGATGTTGCATTGAAACCATTGTCCTCTAAGGGGCTGGTTTAGCTCACTGAGCTAAATCGCTGGCTTTTAAAGCGGACCAAGCAGGCCAGCAGCACAGTTTGATTCCCGTACCAGCCTCCCCGGACAGGCGCCGGAATGTGGCAACTAGGGGCTTTTCACAGTAATTTCATTGAAGCCTACTCGTGACAATAAGCAATTTTCATTTCAATTTCATTTAATTTTGTAAGTTTATTCCATCAGCTCGAATACCCAATGCTATTCTGGGAGTAGCTTTTGTCAGCCACTGTTTTATGGTAACTACATTCTAAAAGATTGACTCCACTGCTGGTCTTCATCTTCTTCTGGGGGTTTTTCCAATCTGCTGAACAGAGAGACAAATGTTCCCAACTCATTCCTCTCCAACACGCCAAGCAGCCAGCGAGTGCTTGCTGACTCTTCCTTATATACAATTGAGTATAATTAACAAATCAGCATCCAGCACCTGTTCACCTTGTTACCTTCAAGTAATGGGTGTTTAACATCAATTAACGGAATCCTATTAGGCTCTAACAGCTTCAATAGTATTCTCGACCCATCAATTCAAAAAACCTCCTCGGCCTTTTGGCTAAGATGAGTGTGAGTTCAGGTGTAATGCCTGGATCTGGTCTGTCTCTCCAGTGAGGACCATGAATTGGATTCATAGATATCATAGAATTTGCCGTGCAGAAGGAGGCCATTCGACCCATCGAGTCTGCACCGGCTCTTAGAAAGAGCACCCTACCCAAGGTCAATACCTCCACCTTATTCCCATAACCCAGAAACCCCACCCAACACTAAGGGCAATTTTGGACACTAAGGGCAATTTATCATGGCCAGTCCACCTAACCTGCACATCTTTGGACTGTGGGAGGAAACCGGAGTACCCGGAGGAAAACCACGCACACAAGTGGGGAGGATGTGCAGACTCCACACAGACAGTGACCCAAGCTGGAATTGAACGTGGGAACCTGAGCTGTGAAGCAATTGTGCTACCGTGCTGCCCAATTTAAATAAAGTTTTTGGAGCAGGCAAGGAGCTGGATTAGGGGATTGCACTGTAATGAACTCCAATTGGCTTTATTGGTTGGCCAATTGGAGTATGAGCTCACTCAATGATAGCTCATTGAGGGGGCCCATATAATCACCTGTGTAGGCTTTGTGAGCCAGTCTTAAGTTGACTGGACTGCTAGCAGCACTGTTTGTAGCTGCTCCTGTAATATCGTTATTGTAAATAAATATTGGTGTGGTGACGGAACTCCTGCCTCCCGTGGATTACTATAGCACTCTGAGCTCTGGCTTTGTAACTCTGATAAAGTAATTACAAAAAAACTTTCTAATATCCTACCCGCCCTCCCCGTATGTTGGTACAGAGGGGAGGGTACCCAGTTTCTCCGATGCAAAATTAGTGGGTTTCTACCGTTTGGCCTTGTACAAATATAATGGTTACTTTTTAAAATAAAAATGAGTATGTCTTGTGAAAAAAAACTAACTTTCCAGTGCTGCGCAGGGGATTTCCTGTGGCTCATTGTACAGTGTCACATGAGCTGACCAATTTAAAAAAGAATTCAGAGAGCCATCTCCCTCAATTATGCCACACTTAGGAAGTATGACTGTATTCTTATTGTTATAATTTGCTATTCATTCACTGAGTGAAGGGGGAATATGGAGTCCAGCTTGTCCAGTCAGAGGCGGTTTTAGGTTTGAATTGGCTTCATGCACCTGCACTAGTAAGCCCATCAGCAGCCAATGCACTTAGAAGCCAACCTCTGAATCGACAAGCTGAAAATACCAACAAAGTCAATTTAAACTCATAGACAAGGCCAAGAGCAAAGATATGTTACATCCATATGGGCCGCGAGAGGCCGGAGTCAAACGATTTGGGGAAACAGAGAGATTTATGTGTGTGTGAGTGCACAAGGGAGAGATGAATATGATCGTGTGTGAGAGAGGTGAGTGCGCACGTGTGTGTGTGTGTGTGAGAGAGAGGTGAGTGCATGCAGGAGAGGTGAGTGCATGCAGGATGGGACGTTTCGGCGTGGCCAGTTCGGCGGAGGAGTTTTTCGGCGGAGGGACGTCAAATTAGTTATACAGTAGTCCCCCTTTATAACGCGGGTGTTGGGGTCCACTACAGCCACCCGCGTTGCATCCGAGCCGCGGATATCCACGATGGGGGTTTTAAATTTATTTAAAAATCTATGCTAGCGCTTCCCATTGAGAGTCTACTGGGGGCGGGGGGAGAGGTCAGACCCCCGTAGACTCTCAATGGGAAGCGCTAGCATAGATTTTTAAATAAATTTAAAACCCCCATCGTGGATCTAATTAAAACAGTGTCAATTTCAGCGGCCGGAGAGGGAAGCTGCTCTCTCAGGCGTAGCCGATTCTCCGTCGAATCGGCTACGCCGAACTGGCCACGCCGAACTGGCCACGCCGAAACGTACCAAACCCGGTACGCCAATATTGCTTCCAATCTGATCTCTGTAGGATGATCAATAAGAAGTAATGAAACCTGTCTCTCCCCTTGCAGACAACACAAATTATAACGAGAGAGATTGTTTCGATATGCATCCTTGGCTCTTTTTGAGAAGTGGAATAATACCAGCCTGGCCCTTTGCTGTCTATCGTTTTCCTGAACTTTGACTTGAAAGAGTGGAGAGTGGGCTTGCTTTCTGTGTGGCTTTGTGATCACCTCCGGTCAGATAAGGTGTACCAGGAAAGTGGCAATCTCCTTATCGCTGTGGTATGTTAGACACTCGCAGGCTAAAGAGCAAGTCTCTCCCTTTACGAAATATGTCGGAAAGTTGTCACCAGTTAAAAGACAAGCTAGCGTTTCCCTGTCAGTCATGGCTCAGTTTTAGCACGATCGCCTCCAAGCCAGAGATTTTGTGGGTTCATGTCCCACTGTCGAGACTTGGCCAAAAAAAAAAAATCTAAGTTGTGGGAGTGCCGGAAGTCTATTGGATGAGATGTGAAACCCAAGAGCGGGATTGTCCGGCCCTTCGCTGTTAGCGGGGTTTCCCATTTTCCGCACCTTCTGCCGCCGCGACAGGATTTGCGGGGCGGGGTTCACCAGGGGCTGGACTGGATGGCTGGAAAGTTTCAGCCTGAGACACTCTTTGTTCTTTAAAAGACCCCACACCAACATTCAAAGAGCAGCGTTGCTGTCCTGAGTGTTAGACAGTTCCGGCCACTGTCTCACACTCAGACCGTGTTGCTCAAAAAAAGATCTATTAATTCTTTGCTCTTGTGCCACGTTGTGTGACAGTAGGGTTGACTATGTGTAAAATTGGCCGCTGGATGTCCTACATTACAATAACTGGTGGGAAAATGTTTTGGGATGACCTGAGACCACAGAAGGCGTGATATAAATGCACGTATTTTTATCATCAGGTAGATGGCAAGTAGTGTGCTGGATTTAAATCCTGGACTACAAGAGTCTCGGTCTCTCATCTGAAACACAGATTCCTGGGGAAAGAAAAGGTTGGATGAAGTTGAAAGGACGGATGTTGAGGCCTGTGCGAGCAGGAGCCCCGAGTGAAACTCTGACGGAGTATTTGTCTTTCCTGTCTCACAAATCAAACAGGGAGAATTAAATGTTGCCATGGGGACCTAATCTGATTCCCACGTCTGCCCAGTAGAAATAACGAGCAAATAATGAGCAGGAACATTTATCTTGTTCCACCTTCGGAACAGAAACTGCAGGCCTGGTTTCCAGGTGATTGCTCCATTTCCTGTAATCCCTGGAACATTTGCGGTTACCAGGTTCAGGATTGGCTGATATTCCTAACCACATGTGCATGTGTAAACATTGGTTGCCCTAGCAGCATTCTGATTAAACATGGTCTCAATTTGAGGCCCTCTGGTCAGTAGGACTGTATTATCCTGAAAGTGTCAGTGATACACTTACCTTCCTATGTCCCTTCATTGATATGCTTAGGGCCCTTTCCAATGCAGCTCTGTTTCAGATAGGAGCCTATCTATAATGTGTTTGTTGTGGTTCTGTGACATAAGTCGGACCCTGGTGAATACTTAAGGTAGCAATGGCTCACCCATTAGCACCAGCCATTTATCGTGAGACCAGCAGCTCGTCACTGAGTGCAGCTAGATTCAGAGTGTGAGCTTGGGAATTAGGTGAGTGTGGGAATTCGGTGCAATGAGGGAGGAGGTGCTGTTCACTTGAGTGACCACTTATGGAGGTGGTGACATGGTGGTAATGTCACTGAGCGCAATCCAGTGGTCCTGCCTAATGCCCTGGAGACATGGGTTTCAAATATCACTACAGCAGCTGGTGGAATTTAAATCCAATCATAGAATCCCTACAGTGCAGAAGGAGGCCATTCAGCCCACTCAGTCTGCACTTCGAATGAGCCCTCTGCCCATTTGTGGGTGTCCACCCCACCCTATCTCATAACCTAACCTGCACATCCCTGGACATTAAGGGGCAATTTAGCATTGGCAATCCACCTAACCAGCACATCTTTGGACTGTGGTAGGAAACCGGAGCACCCGGACGAAACCCACGCGGGCACGGGGAGAAAGTACAAACTCCATACAGTCACCCAAATTGAAACTGGGTCCCTGGTACTGTGGGGCAGCAGTGCTAACCATGGTGCCACTGTGCTGCTCCAAATCTGGAATATAAATCTTAGTAATGATGGCCATGCAACTATCATCAATTATTGTAAAACCCCATCTGGTCCGTAAATGTCCTTTAGGGAAGGAAATCTGCCATCCTTACCTGGTCTGGCATACATGTGACTCCAGATCCACATCAATGGTTTTAACTCTGAGCTTCTCTGTAATGGTTAAGCAAGCCGCTCTCATCAAGGACATTAAGGGATGGACAACAAATGCTTGCACTGCCAATGGTACCCACGTCCCATTAAAGAATAGAGAAATAAAGTTGATACCTTCATAAAAGGCCATGAGAATGGTGGCTCAGGGAATTCATAAAATAGTGTGCGAATGGGGAGCCAGGAGACTTCATAAAGTGAGAATGGGTGCAGGAGACTTCATAACAAGGTCAGCGCAACATTGAGGGCTGAAGGGCCTGTACTGTGCTGTAATGTTCTAAAGTGTGAGAATGGAGACAGGAGACTTGATAAAAAAAGTGTGAGAATGGAGTTCAGGAGAATTCACATAAAAGTGTGAGAATGGGGACAGGGGACTTCATAAAAGTGTGAGAATGGAGGACAGGAGACTTCATAAAAAAACTGTGAGAAACAGAGTTTTGAGTCTGTATGACCTATCTTCAGAACTGAAGAGGGGGAGAAATGTGATAGATTATAGAGTTGGAGAAGGGGTGCAGGAAGTGGGGCAGAATCAAAGGTCAAGGAAAGGTCAGAGCTAAGGAGAGATTGACAAAGATGTCATTGACAAGATGTCAAGACAAAGGCAGAGGTAATAGTAGAATTAAGGTCTATAGAAGTGCTGATAGTGGCATAAAGGTAAGGCAGCAGAATGGGTTCACAGGAGAACAAAGGACAATGAAAGTAAAACTGAAGAAGAAGTGACAGATAGCCCTGTGGGGACGGGAGGATGGGGAGGGGGGGGAGAGGGGTGGGGGGAAGAGATGGTGTTTGACAAAGGAAACCAACAACAAAAAGGGGTCACGATGGAGGGGAAAGTCCACAGTCTAAAGTTGTTGAACTCGATGTTTAGTGCAGGAGGCCTGATCGGATGATGAGGTGTCGTTCCTTCAGTTTGCATTGGGAATTGCTGGAATATTGCAGCAAGCCAAGGTCAGCCATGAAAGCAAGGTGCTGAGTCAACATGACAAACTACAGGATTGTTGGGGTCAAGCTCCAGACTGAGCGACGATGCTCTGCCAAGGAGTCACCCAATCTGCATTTAGTCTCCCCAATGTAGAGAAGACCACACGGGGATCAGTGAATACAGATTGACTGCTGTATCGGGGATCTCCAATGACTGTTTATGGTGGGGTTCCGGCTGGCCTTGGACAAAGTCACTAAGACTGGTCCTGTGAAGGTCCACAGCACAGCTGAGCAGAATGGGTAAGTTACGGGGCGGTTCGTTGCATGGTGACTCTGGATGTGGAAGTCTCCTTTCCTATACCTGAAAGCGTGGAGAACAGGAGAATTCGGGACATGGCAGCCCTTTCCTTTAGCCCAGCCATGTCTGGTACACAGTGGCTCATGAGTGAAGGGTAGGACTGATCACCTTCTGTACAAGCAGGAAGGAAAGTTGAACTGCCTCTCCTCTTGTTTTCAGGGCTGAAGGAGGCCGGCACTGCGACGTCGCTGAAGAGCAGCAGTTTTGCCACGGTGACGGACATAAGTGACTCTGAGTTCAATTTCCCATGAACACCGGTAACCGGACTCCTGCTTTGGTCAAGAGAACTGTTCGTGTTCAGCCTCGGTGCTGCAGGGCTTGTTTGTCTCGTGGGCGTGTGGGGTTTGTGGAGACGTTTCGTGGTGAGCCTGTCTGTAACAAGACTTGCCCGTTTCTTAGTGTTGCCATCTCTGGTTGACCGCAATCCCAGAGGTCTCACCATATGGCCTCCAACCTCTGGCCGCCCCTCTCTCACACCCTCACCATTGGTCACCCAACTCTTCCACTCCCACAGGGCGACATTTTGCTGCACCAATTGGAACACAAGCAGTTGCCGTGTCTCAGTGGGATTATTCTTGATTGTCAGTCAAACAAACTCTACTTTTCACTCATTTTCCCAAATTCCTATTGCCGATAAACACAAGTGTTCAAAGAAATGTTTTTTAAAAATCACTGAAGACTTGCATTTGTATAGTGCCTTTCACAACCACCGACTGTCCCAGTCAATGAAGTACCTTTGAAGTGTAGTTACTGTTGTAGTGTAGGGGGGAAAAGTACCACACATTTGCCCCTCCAGGGTGGCTCATAGCAGTCTTCTGAAGACTAAAATTGAATTCCAGAAGACTGGCAATGCTACCATACTCTTCACACACTGTTCTCTATCTCGAAAGACAAGGATATTCCTTCCTGTCTATTTGATAGGCTTGGCCCCAAATTTCCACAAGGTTCTCCTGAGTCGCCCATTGTAACTTCAGCAGGATGCCAGAAGACCCCCCAGAGTCCAAATCCTCCAGGGTTTATGCCAATCTCTTTCCAGAGAATTCCCTCTGGAATTCCAGGTGTTAGATCCCTGAAATCCTTCAGGAAAATGGACAACCCAAGGTTTTATCTCATGACCTCTCACCTCTAGGCTCTTCCTGACATGGCTACCCTTGTGGCACACCACTCCTCCCCACCAAACGGAAAACAAATAGATACTTTGCCAACCCGTTGCATGGTATTTGGCTGTTAGTCAAACAGCTGTTTGTTCGCTGATCCATAACAAACTGTTCCCAACTTGACAACTAACAAACAAATGTGAGCAAAGTGGGAGGAAAAAAAATGTAATGGTCCAATGATTTCCCTCCCTACTTGTTTGTCTGGAAAGTTACATTTTAATTCCTGGACACTTCAGGCCAACTCTGGTTGGATGTATTCCTGGAGGTTACATAGACACAGAAAGAGGCCGCTCAGCCCATTGTGACATGCCAGCTCTCCATAGAGCAATCCAGTCAGTCCCTTTTCCCGCATGCTATCTCTGTTGCTTTGCAAATCTATTTCCCTCAGGTTCCCATCCATTTTCTTTTTGAAATCATTCACGGTCTCCTCTTTCACCACCCTCTCGGGTAACGAGTTCCAGCTCATTACCACTCGCTCGGTTCGAAGGTTCTTCCTCAGATTCACCCACCCCCTCCGCAACTCATTTCAAGACCGTAAATTTGTGTCCCTCCAGTCCTTGTGCCTTCAACCAATGGGAACAACTTTTCTTTGTCTATCTTATCCAAACCTGTCATAATCTTGTACATTCCTAATAAATCTCCCCTCAATCTCCTTCGCTCCAAGGAGAACAATCCCAGCTTCTCCAACCGTAACCTTGGAGCTAAAATCCCTCAACCCTGGAAGCGTTCTGGTAAATCTCCTTTGCACCTTCTCAAGGACCCTCACATCCTTCCCAAAGTGCGGTGACCAGAACTGGAAGTAATACTCTAGTTACTGCCGAACGAGAGCTTTATAAAGGCTGAACATAACTTCCTTGCTTTTGTTTACAGTACCTATTTATGAAGCACAAGATCGCATAGAATCATAGAATCCCTGCATTACAGAAGGTGGCCATTCGGCCCATTGAGTTTGCCCGGACCTGCTGAAAGAACACCCTAGCTAGGCCCAATCCCCCACCCTAACCCTGTAACGCCACATAGGGACAATTTAGCATTGGACTTTAACCTGGTGTTGTAAGACTTCTTACTGTTCAAAGATCAAAGGGGGAGCATGGTGGCACAGTGGTTAGAACTGCTGCCTGACAGTGCCAGGGACCCGGGTTCAACTCCGGCCTTGGGTGTGGGGTTTGTATGTTCTCCCTGTGTCTGCGTGGTTTTCTGCCCAAGTTTCCTCCCACAGTCCAAAGATGGTGCAGTTTGGGTGGATTGGCCATTCTAAATTGCCCCTTAGTGTCCAAAAGATTAGGTGGGGTTACTGCATTGCGTGGGCCTAGGCTGAGTGCTCTTACCAAGGGCTGGTGCAGACTCGATGCGTCGAATGGCCTCCTTCTGCACTGTAATGATTCTATCAGTGCACATTTAACACAGAAGGACTCATCCAAATTTGAACCTAGGTGCCTTCACATTTCAACCCGTGAGATGCCCCAAGTGAGAATCACACCCATAGAGGGACAAGCTGCTGATGGTTACATACTGTCCCGCCTCAAGCTGGCCGGTCCAGTCACAGCCTTATTTGGTGCCCATCCCTAATATATTTTAAAACAAGTGTTCAAAGGAAATGACATATAAATCCAATTTTTAACTTCAATTTGTGGCCATTCCAGGGCAGTGCTGGAGGTGTTGTCAATCCTAATTCGCCAGTTCTCCAACACAGACCACGAGCCTCCATTCAAGTTTGTAGACTGGGCCATTGTCTCACTATGTAGGCCAAACTCCCCACGTACGCACAGTTCGCCGCTGTTCACTAGACTCTGCCGTGTCTTATGACTTGAAGAGAGAAGCATTTCAATGGCCAATCTGTGCTGCCTCAGAGAGAGAGAAGGGGAGTCACACCCGAGAAAAGTCTGTTCGGTTCTCATTTTAACGTCTCTTTGACCTGTGTTGTCGGAAGGTTCCAACTGAAACATCAATCCTGTCTTTTCATAGATGGAGGTGGATTTGCAGCCCGTTTATTTCAGGTTTCCAGCAGTCGGGCCTTTCCCTGCCTGCAGGCGGCTGCTCCGTGAGACAGGCGTGAACTGCTTTGTAATCCGAGGCAGGGGCTAAATGGCGCCACCTGGCCTCCGAAAAAGTGGCTGCCTTTCCAACTGAAGTAACCCTGTATGGTGTGTCAAAGAGCCACCACTCATGGCTGTCTCCCCGGGTAGATTGTGATCCCAGCGTTCCACCCAATTCCATAAGCTTCCCGCCTGGCAAGTTAGCCCAAAGTGACATCTGGAGGGAGCGAACCGCGCAATCTTTCACCTCCTAGTAAAGAGTTTTTAACAATGGAAAATTTTTAAGTTGCTTTATTTTCATGTTAAATGTATATGTCAAACGTTATGCAGGACATCTTCATGTTTGTGGTATATTGTAATGTCACTTTTATATTTGTAGCCAAATGTTCAGTTTTCATTTTTATAAATTGATCTGTAATAAAATTAAGTTTTGTGTTTATCTCATTCCCTGTTTCTTTCTGGTGACTGTATCCTGAGCAGGGTGCAATTATTGGTTCTGCTATGAGCAAGGATCAGTCAGATCCAATGGTCGCATCAGTGAATAATTGTATTTAAACAGCACCTTTAGATTAACATCCTCCAAGCCACTTTTCGGAAACGTTTTTAAAGAAAAACAAAATCATGGAGCCACGTAAAGAGATATTCGGACAAATAACCAAAAGCCTGTTAAAAGAGGTAGGTTTGAAAGAGTGTGCGAAAGAAGGGGAGAGAGGTAAGAAAGGCAGTGAGATGTCGGAAGGGAATTCCAGACTATAATGCCCAGGCAAGTGGGGGCACAGCCGTCAATCTTTGAGTGATTAGAATTAGTGACGTGCAGGAGGCCAGGATTGGAAGGGCATAGTGATCTCGGGGATTTGTGGGGCTGAGGTAGTGAGAGATGAGTTAATGGAAGAAATTGAACATGCGGATGAGAATTCTGAAATGGAGGCTTTGCCAGACAAGGAGCCAAGGAAGGTAATAGAGGACTGGAACTTGGTGCATGTCAGGAGATGGGCAGCAGAGTTTTGGCGAACTTGGATTTATGGAGGGTGAAGGTGGCGGGCCAGCCGTGAAAGCATTGGAATAATAGCCATGGAAGGCCTGAGGGTTTCATCAACCTATAAACTGTGGCAGGAGCAGAGCCTGGCAGTGTTACAGAGGTAGATGATCTTGATGAAGTGAATAGGTGTTTGGAAGCTCAACCCGAGCTCAAATTAGACACCAAGATTGTGATCTGTCTGGTTCAACCTCCAGACGATGGCACAGTGGTTCTCACTGCTGCCTCACAGAGCTAGGGACCCGGGTTCAATTCTTACCTCGGGTGACTGTGTGGTGTTTGCACTTTCTCCTCGTGTGTGCGTGGGTTTCTTCCGGGTGCTCCGGTTTCCTCCCACAGACCAATGATGTGCAGGTTAGGTGGATTGGCCATGCTAAATTGCCCCTTAGTGTCCAACGATGTGCAGATTATGTGGGTTATGGGCTTAGGGCAGGGGGAGTGGGCCTAGGTAGGGTGCTCTTTCAGAGGGTCTGTGCAGACTCAATGGGCCAAATGGTCTCCTTCTGTACTGCAGAAATTCTATGATTCTATACAAACAGATATGCACACACACAGACGCACAAAATCAAATGATAACTAAGGATGTAACATGCACTTAGATTAGTGGAAGGGTAGAACAGAACCAGATCATTGCTTTATATAATTCTTAACATGGTGGTGAAACACTGCACGTTTAAAGGATTCTCTCTTCGTTCAATAAAGACAATGAAGAAAGGAAGTTCCTGGCCTTTCTGTCCAAGTCATGGTTGAGCCTCTATAGTGAAGAACTCTGCTCTGGCAGGTAAATGGAACAAGCCCCAATTATTTACCTGAGGTGATTTTTGAGGTAGGGAATTTCCTTGTGCTGAGTAAGAGCTTATTTCCCTCTTGTCTTCATACCCCTGACTGACCTCTCTGGCCTATCCATGTGAATTAACAAGGCACTTCCAGGTCTTTCTTCTCGCAAGCCAGTTTTTGTCATGTGACAACAGTATCAATGTTTTCCACTGTCCACCAATTATCCTCCAAAATGTCTTTTTGAGTCCATCACATCTACCACTCTAGTAGCTCTTAACTCTTTTGTACAAAGTTCAAAGCTCCCCTTACATTTTCTCTGCCGCGTCTGGTGTTAATTGCTTCAGTTTGCCATTTACTATGACCACAAAAACCTTATCCCAAAATCTATTCTCCAGGTTCCTTATATCGCTCATCAGCTCTACACAGAGGATGCCGAATGACTTGGTCTCTAAGCTTCAACATATCCCGCCATCAGCACTATCCTGAAACATCTCCACAGTATTATGGAGCACTCTCCCTCACCTACACTCTGAAAGTAGTTGTCACATGTTTCCAACATTTCAGCAATATCTTAATAACCAGCTGTGGAGAAAGATACCTGGTCATAGCATGCCTCAATAAATTGCACTCCTCCAATTCAACAAGGTCATATATGGTTTAGCACAGGGCTAAATCGCTGGCTTTTAAAGCAGACCAAGGTCGTCCAATTTAAAGCAGACGAAGGTAGAACAGGCGCCGGAATGTGGTGACTAGGGGCTTTTCACAGTAACTTCATTTGAAGCCTACTTGTGACAATAAGTGATTTTCATTTTCATTAAATCCCTCAATTTGCTACCTTCTGCACTCAAAAAATGCTAAAGTGAGCAAATCACTTGAGAATGATGTTCTCAGCAATCCGATACGACCAGGTGAGAAGGGGTGAACTGGTTCCAATCTACCCAACCTCCTTGGTTGGTCACAGCAAGGATTTAAGTTTCTTGCCATTTCAAATCAGAATATAGTGCACTATTAAAGCTGTGAGCAACAAGGTGCCAATCAAGCAAGGTTTGATTGAGTCAAAGAAAGAGCAAGTTTATTTGCTACTAAACCCAGGGGAAATAATAAAAACGTGAATCAAATGTTTGGGCCTCATGTAGTCATTTGGGCCCACACATGTACATGCACAAGCAAACACACGCAATCACAAACACATACGTCCACATGTGTACATGCACACACACACTTGCATACATGCACGTGTGCCCAAACATAAATGCAATCATGTACACATGCATGCACATTCATATACACACTTGCGCATGTGCACATGCACACACATGTGCATGCACAGGCACACACTTGTACACACCAACACTTGCGTGCACAAGCACCTAGACACTTGTGCACGAGGATATGCGTACACACACTCGGGCAGCATGTTAGCACAGTGGTTAGCACTTGCTTCACAGCGCCAGGGTCTCGGGTTTGATTCCCGGCTTGGGTCACTGTCTGTGTGGAGTCTGCACATTTTCCCGTGTGGGTTTCCTCCGGGTGCTCCAGTTTCCTCCCACCAGTACCGAAAGACGTGCTTGTTAGGTCAATTGGACGTTCTGAATTCTCCCTCTGTGTGCCCAAACAGGCGCCAGAATGTGACGACATGGGGTTTTTCATAGTAACTTAATTGCAGTGTTAATGTAAGCCTATTTATGACATAAAGATTATTATTAGTATGTGCACACATGTGCACATGCTCCAAAATACACATGCATACATACCCAAACAGGTAACATAAATTAGGGGAGTTAAGAGCCCAATTAAAAAGGAAAAAGAATAGATGGGTAAGTGTCCTTTGGTTGTCCTAGATTTTAAAAGCAGCGGCCGATTTGGTTTAGCTGGTCCCTTGAATGTAGTCAGATTTAAAAGGTGATGCAATTATTACGAGACCTTGTTGTATTGTGTGAAACATGAGCCAAACAGTGAGCTACAACAATGCCTCTTTGAGCATGTTTCAGTTTTTGGTAAACACTTGTGTGTTTTCTGTCATTAAGACTTGTGTTCTGAGCTGAACGTGTGGTAAATCACCCGAGGCTGAGACCGAAGGCACTGAGTTTGGAGAATATTTCTGCTCTGATTGTCCCGGCGGATTCCCAGTTCTCAAGCAGTAGGTGCTGGACACCCTTCTCAAAATTGCAATGTATCAAAACGCATGGAAATATTCCATTGCAGACTTGCTTGACGCATCAGTTGCCAGAGAGAATAAAAGGGTATTTTGCTTTTATGCAATCAAAGTGCTTCTTTACAGAATGCAGCACTGGAATGTTCTTGCTTAATGTTCTCAGCTTTGTTTTGTCAGATCTCCCGACACAGGGGTTATTATAGATTTCTTTATCCATTTTTACCCTGCAGTCAATACTCCTATAAGACTGATTGTGCCTCACAACATGGTTTTGCAGTGGTCACTCTGTCACTCTATCACTTTGAAGGAACACCGGCAGTTTAACAAGCAGACCAATGATGATGTACCTGCATTTTGAGTATTAAATTTGTGCTTTTTTACAATAATAATCATTATTAGTGTCACAAGTAGGCTTACATTAACACTGCAATGAAGTTACTGTGAATTCCCTTTGTCGCCACACTCTGGTTCCTGTTCGGGTACACAGAGGGAGAATTCAGAATGTCCAATTCACCTAACAAGCACGTCTTTTGGGATTTGTGGGAGGAAACCGGAGCACCCGGAGGAAAGCCACACAGACACAGGGAGTCTCCGCCCAGACAGTGACCCAAGCCAGGAATCGAACCTGGGGCCCTGCCGCTGTGAAGCAACAGTGCTAACCACTGTGCCTTTCTGTCGACGTCTTCATTTCCTCGTTGACTGACAACTCATTGGGCTCAAAGTGCTGAATACACGATGCTCTTCTTTCCTACTTTTTGATCATTTGGGATTGGACAGCGTCCTTCTCTTAGTCATTTTGAATTGATGAATGGCGTGGTGTGGGTGTGAGGTGGACAACACTAGGATTTATTTTTTCCCCCGGACACTTGCTGACCTGGAAATGAGTGCGACTGACATTGGTATTAGCCAATGAGGCTGGTAGGCCACAATATGCAGGATGGGCCCTTTATTGTGGGCACATTTACCAACCTGGATCTGATCGTGAGAGGGATAAGCCAGCCTGACTTGATTTGATTTAGTGTCACATGTACCAAAGTACAGTGAAAAGTATTTTTCTGCGGCCGACGGAACGTACACAGTACATACGTAGCAGACGAAAGAATAATCAACAGAGAACATTGACAAATGGTACATCAACTAAAAGTGATTGGTTACAGTGCAGAACAAGGGGCTAACAAGGGGGAACCTTTAGCTAATAGGGTGACCTTTTGGACCCACCCAGTTTCTTGTTGGTTGAATTTCATTTCATTTATTCATTATCCGCCACAGCATTGGCCAATAAGTGATAGTGAAATGCTTGGTGGTGTGACATTGCAAACAGTGTTGTGAACATTTGAACCAGACATAAGGTCATCTGGCACCAGAACGGGCCCCAGTGCTGTGAAATTTGGGTAGTTCAGTCCATAGTAAGATATCTGGCTACTGTTGAAGGTATAATGGTTATGTTTTGGGGATATTTGGAGGAGTATGCTCCACAAACACCCCATCCTCAACGAAGAGGAAGTCCAGCACAAGATAAGGCTGAAGAATTTGCTACAATCTTTAGTCAGAGTTGTCAGGTGGATGAGCCATCTCACCCTCCTCCAGAGGTCCCCAGGATCACAGATGCCAGTCTTCAGCCAATTTGATTCACTCCGCGTGATATCATGAAACGGCTGAAGGTACTGGGTACTGCAAAGGCTATGGGCCCTGGCGATATTCCAGTAATAGTACTGAAGACATGTGCTCCAGAACTTGCTGCACCCCTAGCCAAGCTGTTCCAATCTGGCTTGTAAAGTGATGGAAGGAGTCATCAATAGTGTTGTCAAGCGGCGCTTGCTTATCAGTAAACTGCTCACAGATGCTCGGTTTGGGTTCCGCAAGGGTCACTCAACTCCTGACCTCAGTCCAGCCTTGGTTCAAACATGGACAAAAGAGCAAAACTCCAGAGGTGAGGTGAGAGTGACTGCCCTTGACATCAAGGCAGCATTTGATCGAGTATGGCATCAAGGAGCCCTGGAAATGTTGGGGTCAATGGGAATCAGGGAGAAAACTTTCCACTGACAGGAGTCATACCTTTTTTCTTTTAAAAAAATTAATTTACGGGATGTGGGCGTCGCTGATTAGGCCAGCATTTATTGCCTATACCCAATTGACCTTCCGAAGGTGGTGGTGAGTTGACTTTGTGAACTGTTGCAGTCCCTGAGGTGTAGGTACACTCACTGTGCTCAGGGAGGGAGTTCCAGGATGTTGTCCCAGCGACAGTGAAGGAGCGGCGATTTATTTCCAAATCAGGGTGGTGAGTGATTTAGAGGGGAACCTCCAGGTGGTGGGGTTCCCAGGTATCTGCTGCTCTTGTCCTTCTAGATGGTAGTGATCATGGGTTTGGAAGGTGCTGTCTAAGGAGCCTTGGTGAGTTACTGCAGAGCATCTTGTAGATGGTATACGGACTGCTACTGTTCGTCAGTGGTGGTGGGAGTGAATGTTTGTGGAAGGGGGAGCAATCAAGTGGGCTGCTTTGTCCTGGATGGTGTCAAGCTCCTTGAGTGATGTTAGAGCTGCATTCATTCAGGTAAGTGGAGAGTATTCCATTACATTCCTGACTTGTGCCTTGTAGGTGGTGAATAGGCATTATGGGGTCAGGAGGTGAGTTACTTGCTGTGGGATTCCTAGCCTTTGACCTGTCCTGGTAGTCACAGTATTAATGTGGCTGTCCAGTTCAGTTTCTGATCAATGGTAATCCCCAGGACGTTGATTGTGGGGGATTCAGCGATGGTAATGCCATTGAATGTCAAAGGGCGGCGGTTAGATCCTCTCTTGTCGGAGATGGTCATTATCTGGCACTTGTGTGGCACAAATGTAACTTGCCACGTGTCAGCCCAAGCCTGGATATTATCCAGGTCTGTTGCATTTGGACATGGACTGCTTCATTATCTGAGGAGTCGCCAATTGGTCTCAACATTATGCAGTCATCTGCAAACATCCCCATTTCTGACCTTATGATTGAAGGGAGGTCATTGTTGAAGCAGCTGAAGATAATTGGGCTGAGGACACTACCCTGAAGAACTTCTGCAGTGATGTCCTGGAGCTGAGATGATTGACCTCCAACCACACAACCATTTCCTTTGTGCCAGGTATGACTCAAACCAACAGAGAGTTTCCCCCTTGATATCCGGCCACTCTCACCTCGTCTCAGACATTCAGCTCTTTTGTCAATGTTTGAACCAAGGCCGTAATGAGGTTAGGAGCTGAGTGACCCCTGCGGAACCCAAACTGAGTGTCCGTGAGCAGGCTATTGCCGAGTAAGTGCTGCTTGATAGCACTTTTGATGACTCCTTCCATCACTTTCCTGATGATGGAGAGTAGACAGCGGTAATTAGCTGGGTTGGATTTGTCCTGGTTCTCGTGTACAGGATACACCTAGACAATTTCCCACAGTTTTAGCTGTACAGGAACAGCGTGTGGCGTACAGTAAGTCTTCAGGGTGGCAAATATCTAGAGTACAAGTCTTCAGGTTGGCAAATATCTGGCACAAAAGAAGATGGTTGGTGTGGCTGAACATCTCAGCTCCAGGACATCACTGCAGGAGTTCCTCAGAATAACGTTTTAGGCCCAACCATCTTCAGTTGCTTCAGCAATGACTTTCGTTCCATCATAAGGTCTGAAGTGGGAATGTTTGCGATGACTGCACAATGTTCAGCACCGTTCACAGCTCCTCAGATACTGATGCAGTCCATGTCGAAATGCAGCAAGACCTGGACAATATCCAGGCTTGGGCTGATAAATGGCTAGTAACATCTGTGCCACACAACTGCCAGGCAATGACCGCCTCCTACAAGAACGAATCGCCATTTGACATTCATTACTATCACTGATGACATTAATATCACTGAATCCCCCACTATCAACATTCTGGGGCTAACGTTGACCAAAATTTATATAACCTGCCATATAAATACTGTGGATACAAGCGCAGATTAGAAACTTTGAATTCTGCAATGAGTAACTTGCCACCTTACTCCCCAAAGCCTGTCCATACTCTACAAAGCACAAGTCAGGAATATGTTGGAATACTCTCCACTTGCCTGGATGAATGCAGCTCGAGCAACATTCAAGAAGCTTGACACCATTCAGGACGAAGCAGCCCACTTGATTGGTATCCCATCCACAAATATTCACTCCCTCCATCGCGACACACAGTAGCAGCAGCATGTACCATCCACAAGACCCACTCCAGGAACTACCAAATCTCCTCAGGCAGCAATTTCCAAACCCAAGACCACTACCACCTAGAAAGACAAGGGTGGCAAATACCTGGTCAAAATGCTGGAACTCCCTCCCTAACATCACTTTCGGTACCTACACCACGTGGACCGCATTAGTTCAAGAAGGCAGCTCACCACCACCTTCTCAAGGACATTTAAGAGTGGGTAATAAATGTTGGACTGGCCAACGACTTCTACTTTCTGTGAAAGAATGAAAAATAAACTGGGTTAGTAGCCCAGAGATCTAAACTAGTAACCTGGAGTCAATGAGTTTGAATCCCACCACAGCAGCTGGGGAGTTTAATTTTTGTAAAATAAATACATTTGGAATAAAAATCTACAATAAGAGACGGCAGCCATAAAACAATGTGATTATCATCAAAGCCCGTCAGAATGACTAACTGCTATTCCCCCAAGTGTCAGTGAGCCACCTGGTATTTTCCTTCACACCTACAGGGACAGCATAATGTGATCAATTAGCGATCGACCCCAGGTGACACTGTCCCACACCGTGGCCTACCCAATTTTCTGAAGCCTGCAGACCCATTTTCCACCAAATTGGAAGTGTTACAGAAGAATGTAATAATGTGTGCAAGCCATATGCATGAAAGAAGGAGAAGACAAATTAACTAATGAGAGAAAATGAGTTTAATGACAATTGAGTAGAAATATTGGCTGCCCTATTTATGTATACAGTTACTCAAGCAGAGATGAATTGGCCAATTAGTTCTGACTGAGAGTTTATACAAGTTTGATCAAACAGTCTTACAGATGCAAGTAGGTGATTAAACTTTGATTAATGATTCCCTATTAATAATCCAGAAATGTGCTTCCACCGATATGCTGTAAATTATGACAGCTTTTGAATTAAGCCAGGTATCCCCATTGAGGTGGTTATCCCATTAAATTGCCACAATCACAGATACTGTCCTCATCCAATCCACGCATTGAAATCTATAAGAAAAGGAAAGAACAAAGCCTTATGTTGGGAGGTCTGCAATTATTTATTTTACAGGTCAATTCTTAATTTTATTATGAAATCAGAGTGAGGTCCACAATTACAGCTTTACCGTGTTTGTACAGGCTCAGTGTGGGACAATTTATAGGATCAGAGTGGGACCATGTTTGTATAGCATCAGTGTGGGATAATATTTGTACAGGATCAGTGTGGGACAGTGTTTGAAAAGGATCAGTGTGGGACAGTGTTTGTGCAGGATCAGCGTGGGACAGTGTTTGGAAAGGATCAGTGTGGAACAATATTTGGGCAAAATTATTGTGGGACAGTATTTGTACAGGATCAGTGTGGGACAGTATTTGTGAAGGATCAGAGTGGGACTGTTTGTACTGGCTCAGTGGGGGACTGTTTTTGTACTGGATCAGTGTGGAACAATATTTGGGCAAGATTATTGTGGGACAGTATTTGTACAGGATCAGTGTGGGACAGTATTTGTGAAGGATCAGAGTGGGACTGTGTTTGTACTGGCTCAGTGGGGGACTGTGTACAAGATCAGCATGGGACTGTTTTTGTACTGGATCAGTGTGGGATAGTATTTGTGAAGGATCAGAGTGGGACTGTTTGTACTGGATCAGTGTGGGATAGTATTTGTGAAGGATCAGAGTGGGACTGTTTGTACTGGCTCAGTGTGGGATAGTATTTTTACAGGATAACTGTGGAACAGTATTTGTACAGGATTAGTATGGATTGTGTTTCGACAGGATCGGTGTGGGACAGTGTTTGTACAGGATCAGTATGGGACACTGTATTGGATCCGTATGAGACCCGATTTGTAAGACTGTGGCCGGGATTCTCCCCTACCCGGCGGGGCGGGGGGTCCTGGCGTGTTGAAGTGGCGTGAACCACTCCGGCATCGGGCCGCCCCAAAAGTGCGGAAGTCTCCGCACCTTTAGGGGGCAAGCCCTCACATTGAGGGGCTAGGCGCGCGCCGGAGTGGTTGGCGCTCCGCCGACTGGCGTGAACGGCCTTTGGCGCCACGCAAGCCAGGGCCGAAAGGACTTCACCGGCCGGCGTAAGTCCACGCATGCGCCGGAGCATCAGTGGCTGCTGACGTCATCCTGGTGCATTCGCAGGGGAGGGGGTCTCTTCTGCCTCCGCCACGGTGAAGACCATGGCGAAGGCGGAAGAAAAAGAGTGCCCCCACAGCATAGGCCTGTCCGCCGATCGGTGGGCTCTGATCGCGGGCCAGGCCTCCGTGAGGGCACCCCCACCACCCCCCCCCCCCCCCCCCCCCCCCAGGACCCCGGCGCCCGCCCGCGCCGACAATCCCGGCGGTCAGGTAGGTGTTTTGATTCCTGACAGCGGTAGAGGCTTGTCCGCGGCGGGACTTCGGCCCATCGCGGGCCGGAGATTCGCCCCAGGAGGCCCGCTGACCGGCACGGTGCGATTCCCGCCCCCGCCGAATCTCGGTTGGCGGAGAATTCGGGACACGGCGGGGGCAGGATTGACGCCGTCCCTGGGCAATTCGCCGACCCGCGGGGGGTCGGAGAATCCCGCCCTGTGTTTTTACAGGATCAGTGTGGAACTATGTTTGTACAGGATAAATGTAGGATGGGTATTTGTACAGGATCAGCATGGGACAGTGTTTGTACAGGATCAGCATGGGACAGTGTTTGTCCAGGACCAGTGTGGGGCTGTGTTTGTATAGGATCAGTGTGGGACAGTGTTTGTCCAGGATCAGTGTGGGACAGATTTTGTACAGGATCAGAGTGGGACAGATTTTGTACAGGATCAGTGTGGATTGTGTTTCTACAGGATCAGTGTGGGACAGTGTTTGTACAGGATCAGTGTGCGACAGATTTTGTACAGGATCAGTGTGGGACAGTGTTTGTCCAGCATCAGTGTGGATTGTGTTTCTACAAGATCAGTGTGGGACAGTGTTTGTACAGGATCAGTGTGGGACAGTGTTTGCACAGGATCAGTGTGGGACAGTGTTTGTCCAGGATCAGTGTGGGACAGATTTTGTACAGGATCAGAGTGGGACAGATTTTGTACAGGATCAGTGTGGGACAGTGTTTGTCCAGGATCAGTGTGGATTGTGTTTCTATAGGATCAGTGTGGGACAGTGTTTGTACAGGATCAGTGTGGGACAGTGTTTGTACAGGACCAGTGTGGGACAGTGTTTGTACAGGATCAGTGTGGGACAGTGTTTGTACAGGATCAGTGTGGGACAGTGTTTGTACAGGATCAGTGTGGGACAGTGTTTGTCCAGGATCAGTGTGGATTGTGTTTCTACAGGATCAGTGTGGGACAGTGTTTGTACAGGATCAGTGTGGGACAGTGTTTGTACAGGATCAGTGTGGGACAGTGTTTGTACAGGATCAGTGTGGGACAGTGTTTGTACAGGATCAGTGTGGATTGTGTTTCTACAAGATCAGTGTGGGACAGATTTTGTACAGGATCAGTGTGGGACAGATTTTGTACAGGATCAGTGTGGGACAGATTTTGTACAGGATCAGTGTGGGACAGATTTTGTACAGGATCAGTGTGGGACAGTTTTTGTACAGGATCAGTGTGGGACAGATTTTGTACAGGATCAGTGTGGGACAGATTTTGTACAGGATCAGTGTGGGACAGTGTTTGTACAGGATCAGTGTGGGACAGTTTTTGTACAGGATCAGTGTGGGACAGTTTTTGTACAGGATCAGTGTGGGACAGATTTTGTACAGGATCAGTGTGGGACAGATTTTGTACAGGATCAGTGTGGGACAGATTTTGTACAGAATCAGTGTGGGACAGTTTTTGTACAGGATCAGTGTGGGACAGATTTTGTACAGGATCAGTGTGGGACAGTTTTTGTACAGGATCAGTGTGGGACAGTGTTTGTACAGGATCAGTGTGGATTGTGTTTCTACAGGATCAGTGTGGGACAGTGTTTGTACAGGATCAGTGTGGGACACTGTTTGTCCAGGATCAGTGTGGATTGTGTTTCTACAGGATCGGTGTGGGACAGTGTTTGTCCAGGATCAGTGTGGGACAGTGTTTGTCCAGGATCAGTGTGGGACAGATTTTGTACAGGATCAGTGTGGATTGTGTTTCTACAGGATCAGTGTGGGACAGTGTTTGTCCAGGATCAGTATGAGAGTGAGACTCTGTTTTTTCAGGATCAGTGTGGGACTGTGTTTTCTGGGACTCTGTTTGTACAGGATCAATGTGGGATGATATTTGTACAGGATCAGCATAGGACAGTGTTTGTTACTGGATCAACATGGGGCAGTATTTATACAGGATCAGTGTGAGAATGTTTTTGTACAAGATCAGTGTGGGGCAGGGCATGTATAGGATAAGTGTGCGACTGTATTTGTGCAGGATCAGTGTGGGTTGTGTTTATCCAGGATTAGTGTGGGACAGTGTACAGGATGGGTGTGGGATCCCTCTATTCTGCAGCATTTTGCAGTCACTCTCTGAAAGGGAGGTTTCGATTACCCCGCTCATTCTCAAAGATCAGACAGGACTCAGATTAGTTCATTCATATGCAATGGTTATACCCGTATATGATGGAGTACAAGTTCATCAAAGAAATACAAAAATTCATTTTTATACCGATTTACAGATAAAGGTACTCTTACCAATCACTAAGTTACACATTAGTATTTTTTTCTTTCTGCCCAATTATGTCTATTCACGTATACACAGCGCCGGCCCTAGGGTTGCTGGCGACCCGGGCAAGCTGAACTTCAGCGCCCTTCGGGGGGCTGGGGCCGGGGGGCGGGGCCGGGGGGCGGGGCCGAGGGGGCAGGGGCGGGGCCGAGGGTGGGGGGGGCGAGGGGGGTGGGGGGGGCTGGGCCGAGGGGGGGCGGGGCCGAGGGGGGAGGGTGGGGGGGGGGGGCTGGGCCGAGGGGAGGGGCCGAGGGGGGGGCTGGGCCGAGGTGGGGGCGGGGGGGGCCGGGGGTGGGGGGGGGGGGGGGTGGCCGGAGGGGGGGGCCGCCCTTGGGGAGGGCGGCCACCGTGCATGCGCTGGTTGGCACCGGCCCAACTGCGCATGCGCGGGACCCGAGTCTCTGGCGCCCCCGAGCACATGGCGCCCCGGGCGACTGCCCGAGTTGCCGGTACCTTGGGCCGGCCCTGCGTATACATAACTACATAACTTCATTTTGTTATAAGCAAATATATGTGACTAATATCCAATCCAATCAGGGGCAGCACGGTAGCACAAGTGAATAGCATTGTGGTTCACAGCGCCAGGGTCAGAGGTTCAATTCCCTGCTGGCTCACTGTCTGTGCGGAGTCTGCACGTTCTCCCCGTGTCTGCGTGGGTTTCCTCCGGGTGTTCCAGTTTCCCCCACAGTCCAAAGACGCGCAGGTTAGGTGGATTGCCCATGATAAATTGCCCTTAGTGACCAGGGGGGTTGGGAGGGGTTGTTGGGTTGCGGAGATGGGGTGGAAGTGGGGGCTTAAGTGGGTCGGTGCAGACTCGATGGGTCAGGTGGCGTCCTTCTGCACTGTATGTTCCATGTTCAACTACTACGGCAAGTATTCATAAGTATCACAGAGCCACTGTGGGTGGTATAGTTTCCTCATTTATCCTTTGTTTTGTTTCTTTTTCTTTCACTCTCCAATTAATGAATATTCCCTTCTCGCTCTCACAGTGGATAACCTCGCAAGTTCTTACATTATACTCCACCTATCAAAGTTATGCCCACGCACCTAATCCATCTTTACCCCTTTGCAGACACTTTGTATCCTGCTGACAACTTACTCTCCTACCTATTTTGGTAAGGTCAGAAAAGGAAGTTGACTATAATAGTGGCAGTCCCTTCATCCAGACCATCATTGTAGTTGATCACAGTTTTGGCCTCAGCACCGATCTCTGTGGCAGTCCACTCATATCAGTTTTCCAAGTTGAGAATGACCCATTTAGCCCGATCCTCTGATTCCTGTTAGACAGTAGTCCTCTATCCCCACTAACATATCACCCCCCCCCTCACTATGAACCCGTGTGCAGTATCCTGTGTGCATGAACCCGTGTGCAGTACCCTGTGTGCATGAACCCGTGTGCAGTACCCTGTGTGCATGAACCCGTGTGCAGTACCCTGTGTGCATGAACCCGTGTGCAGTACCCTGTATGCATGAACCCGTGTGCGGGATTCTTCATCCCACCTGTGTCCGTTTTCCAATGCAGCGCGCCCCCCGCCGGCAGCGGGATCCTCCATCCTGGTGGCCGACCAAGTGATTTCCCATCATAGGCAGCCCACGCCGTTGGGAAATCCGTGAGCATGACTGCGCTGCCGGCAAAATTGGGGATCCTGCCGACGGAAAATCTCGCCCATCACATCTACTGGTTCCCCATTATGCGCCCTGTTGTTACATCCTCAAAGAACTCTCATAAATTTGGCAAACAACATTTCCCTTTCACTAAACCATTTTGACTGTGTCTAATTGTTTATGAGTTCTGAAATGTCCTGCTGCTACCTCCTTCATAATGGATTCTAGCAGATTGCCAATGACAGATTTTAGACTAACTGGTCTACAGATTCTGACTTTCTATGTCCCTTCTTTCTTCAGGTGTTATGTTTGTAATTTTTCAATCCAGTGGAACTTATTCAGAAAAGAGGCAATTTTGGAAGATTACAACCAAAATACATTAGGGGCGGCACATTGGTTAGCACTTCTGTCTCACAGCACCAGAGACTGAGTTCGATTCTGATCTTGGGTGACTGCGTGTGTGTGTGGTGTTTGCACGTTCTCCCTGTGTTTACATGAGTTTCCTTTGGGTGCTCAAGTTTCCTCCCACATTCCAAATATGTGCAGGTTAAGTTATGGGGATAGGGTGATTTGGGCGAGGGAGTGGACCTGGGTAGAGAGTTCTTTCGGAGAGTCAGTGCGAACTCGATGGGCCGAATGGCCTCCTTCTGCACTGTAGGGGTTCTATGATTCAATAGTCACTTTCCTTGCAGTTACTTCTTTTAAGGCCCAAGGATGCAGGCTATCTGATGCAGGGGACTTGTCAGTCTTTTGTCCCATTCGTTTTCCTAGTAAGTTTTCTTTAGCGATCGTTATTGTTTTAAATTGCGAATTTATTTTTTTGTATTCTTGGGTTACTTTTTGTGAATTCTACTATAAAAATAGATACAAAATACATGTTCGAATGCTCTGCATTTTTCCTTTTTTCCCCCATTATTATTTCCTCAGTCTAATCATCTAAGGGGCAAATATTTCCTTTAGCTCCTCTGTTACTTTTTATATCCTTGTGCTTCTGTTGTTCGTTTTTATATTTCTTTCTGGTTTTCTCTACCTCTATTTCTCCCTGATTTTTTTGTCATCCTTTGCTGGTTTCTAAATTTTTCCCAGTCTTCTGACTTACTACTAATCTTTGCAGCATTGTATGCTTTTTCTTTCAATTTGACACCACACTTAACACACTCAGTTAGTCATTATAAGTTAGTCACAATAATTTTCCTCATAGAACCTTCCTCAATGTATTATATTATTGAGTTATCATCTTAAATGTCTGTTGCTGTTTCTGGTCCACTTTAGTCAATCCTGTATTCATGCCCTTATAATTGTCATTACTTAAGTTTGAGACACTAGTTTCAGACCCACATATCTCATGCTCCATCTAAATATGAAATTCATAATCTTAATAATCATTTTTTAAAATTAGTGTCACAAGTAGGCTTACATTAACACTGCAATGAAGTTATTGTGAAAATCCCCTCGTCGCCACACTCTGGCGCCTCTTTGGGTAAACTGGGGAAGAATTCAGAATGTCCAATTCACCTAATACGTAGCATGTCTTTCAGGACTTGTGGGAGGAAACCGGAGCAGCCATGGAACGTGTAGATGTCGACCAGCTCCCATATACTACAGCAGCAACACCTCACCTACCCTGCCATCTTTGTTGTGTTTAATTTAACTAATTAGGTTTCAAGTTTGGAAATATCACTCAATGGTTATTTGGAGTTCAACCAATGTGTATAACTAGTTATATCTTCCCAGCAACAATTCCTCCAGTCTGAAAAATGACAGTTCGCCACTACTCTGTTCCTTGTCACCCAGCCAATTCAATACCCGTGCTGCCACTGTTCCTGTAACATTGGCAAATCTCCAGTCCAGTCAATGCACATCATGCCCCCCCCCCCAACCACACCCTCACCACTCTACAACCCACCCCCACAAATCCAAGGAGGTTTGTACGATTATGGCCAGTGTCGCTTCAATTTCCACTCTTGCCTCCCCCAGGATCCTTGGATGCATCCAAATGACAGTCATTTATCAACTTTTGAATGCCTTCCCTTCAATCGTTTTTAGCCCATCCAGGATATCAGCTATCACCTTTTCCACTACTATTTTTAAAAAAAATTTAGAGTACCCAATTATTTTTTTTCCAATTAAGGGGCAATGTAGCGTGGCCAATCCACCTAACCTGCAGACCTTTTGGGTTCTGGGGGGGTGAAACCCACGCAGACACGGGGAGAATGTGCAAACTCCACATGGACAGTGACCCAGGGCCGGGATTCAAACCCGGGTCCTCAACGCCGCAGTCCCAGTGCTAACCACTGTGCCACCGTGCTGCCCTCTTTTTCACTACTATTAAGATCCTGGCCCAGACCCCAACATTTGCTCAGATACCGGACAGGAATGCAAATCACTTTTTTTTAATTTGTAAGACTGTGAGGAAATCCATGAGCTATTCCACAAAAAAACAGATATGGTGTATTAAAACATATTTGATTATTAACACAGTATTAAACTACCTTAACATCACAGAAATATACCTTACAATTAGCAGTTAAACAGTGTTTAACAATAAAAGGAAACACTTTAACTTCTAACTGATACCTTCTCCATCTCCAATCAAGCAAAGCCATCACAGGTCACAAACCACTTTTAAATAAAGTTAGTAAACATAAGATTAATTGCCGTTCTCTGGATAGAAAGTTCTTTGAAAAACTGCTTGGAGAGAGAAAGAGATTCTTTCAGTAAACAGCCTGAAGATCCATGTCTGCCAGATTAATGCTGAATGGCACAGCGGTAAACATGATTTGTTTCTTAAAATGGAGGAAGGAGCAGTGCTCCGAAAGCTAGTGATTTGAAACAAACCTGTTGGACTTTAACCTGGTGTTGTAAGACTTCTTACTGTGCTCTTAAAATGGAGGTTTGAAGGAAAGAAAAAGCTTGCTGTGCGAATACAAAGCAATGTCAAAACAATCCATTGATCATTTGAAAAGAGTAATGAATAAAGATGGCTATTAGATGGAGTGTGAGGTGGCCAGGGTGTGTGTGACCAGCTCATTCCCAGTAACAGGGTGCTTGCTCACTCACCCGCACCTACTGTGAAGGTGGGTGAGAGTATGTGTTGCTGTGTGGGAGTGAGGGTGAAGGAGAACCCTGAGACCCGGAGAGAGCCAGACACAGCCACACACACTCTCTTTCTCTCTCAGACACACACTCTCTTTCTCTCTCAGACACGCACTCTCTCTCTCTCGCACACAAGCACACAGAGACTCTCTTTCTTTCTCTCTCTCAAATACACACAAACACTCGTACATACTCTCTCCCCAGCACACATCATGAGTCTCGAGAGAGTCATTACATCCCTCTCCCCAAAAGTCCAAAATTGCCTCGGTAGACAGTTAACATAGAACATAGAACAGTACAGCACAGAACAGGCCCTTTGTAGAGGGGGGTCTCCTTTGCGTTTTGCCCATATCACGTTAGCATAATCCCAATAGTGATTAGCACTATGGCTTCACAGCGCCAAGGTCCCAGGTTCAATTCCGTCTTGGGTCACTGTCTGTGCGGAGTCTGCACGTTCTCCCCGTGTCTGCGTGGGTTTCCTTTGTGTGCTCCGGTTTCCTCCCACAAGTCCCGAAAGACGTGTACCCGAACAGGCATCGGAATGTGGCGACTAGGGGCTTTTCACAGTAACTTCATTGCAGTGTTAATGTAAGCCTACTTGTGACAATAAAGAGTATTATTATTATTATCTGCGCTTCTTGCAACTGTGGGACTGGGTCGGGAGGCGTGTATCATGTCGCGGAGCATGTTTTTTTTGTGCTGACTGCCGAGGATGTCTGAAAGTACTGAGGATTCCATGTCTACATTAGAAACGGAGTCGTCTGCAACCAGCTGGCCTGGGCATTGGTCTGCGGGTGGGGGATGGCAGACAGGGAGGGTGAGGGACAGACTCATCCAGTATGGTTTGCTCTGGGGCAAGCTCCCTGCCTTTGAGGTGGTCCACATGATTTCGCAATGTTCAATCTCAAGTCTTGAGCGAGTAAGAGACCCGCAATTTCAAACGTCGACCACATGCCCAGGTTTAAACCCTCTATCGCACATTGGATGATCGTGGTATTTCTTCTAAAAGCCCTGATTCTTTTCCATCTTCCCACCGATGGGACAATACTGCCCCAACACCGTATGGAGAGCCGTCACACATGAGAATGAGCGGCTTTGCTGGGCCATAATGTGTTAACTGACGCTTCACCCTGGCTTTCCACGCCCATTTCTGATTTTTTTTTAGGAGCGTGTGAAGAGGTGCCAATAAGGTAGCCAGGTTCAGGATAAACTTCCTGTAATAGTTGACAGGTCCCCGGAATGACCTCAGCTCTGTCGCATTCTCAGGTATCAGAGCTCCTTTTTCCTCCACCAGGGGCAACCCACCCTTATCGACGCGGTTTCCCAAATATGTGACCACTTGTGCTTGGAAGACGTACTTGCCCATTGGAAAACCATCCAAGGACCTCTGGTAGGTTTCCTAGGGGTTCCTTCTCGGTGGCTCTTGTGATAAGTACATCATCCAGGTAGACGGCCACCCCAGAGGAGCCCTTGGAGTTTATTTTCCATCACTGGCTGGAAAATTGCACACGCCGATGACACCCCGAATAGAAGCCGGGTGAACTCATACTGGCCCCAGTGAGTGTTGAAGGTGACACATTTTCTAGATGCTGCGTCTAACTCCAGCTGGAGGTACGTGTGGCTCATGTCCAGCTTCGTGAAGGAGAGGCCCCAAGCTAACTTTGTGTACAGGCATGGCATGTGGGATACCTGACCAGGCGGCAGGCCTTGTTGACAGTCACCTTATAGTTGCCACACAGGTTTGCCTGCCTTCAGCAGCCGGACCACTGGCGCTGCCCACTCTGTGAACTGGACCAGGTGTATGATGCCCATGTTCTTCAGCTGACTCAGTTCGTCATCTACGTTAGTCAGCAAGGTGTAAGGGACTGGACGGGCCCTAAAAAATTGGGCTGAGCCTCGGGTCAATGTAGACTTTAGCCATAGTCCCTTTTATCTTTCCCAAGCTTTCCTGGAAACCTTGGATACTTTCAAGGACTTTGTACAAACAGCCAGTACCCATCCAGAAGGTTTCTTGCCAGTGCAAGCGGAGTTGCTGTAACTAGTCATGGCCAACAAAGCTGGCCCAGGTACCTGCATCACTACCAGTGGTAGACGGACTGACTGCTGTCCGTGAGTAACTGGCGTCACCAAGGTCCCAATGATGGTCAATTGTTTTCCGGTGTATGTTGCCAGCCGGGCCTTGGTATTCTTCAAGACCGGGTGCTAGATCCCCAGTGGAATTCTCTGCTCCCGGGAAAAATCGGGAGGTCCGTCATCAACTCGGCCGAGTTTCACGACGGCCTCGGAGGCCGCTCCTCGCCCCCTATTCTCCCCTCCCGGCAGGGCTAAGAGCGGCGCTCCGTAACTTTCGGCCGCCGGGCGATGCGCCGAGAGTGATGCGACGGCGGTGCCTATGTGACGTCAGCCGCGCATGCGCAGGTTGGCCGTCTCCAACCCGCGCATGTGTGGCTGACGTCACGACGGCTGACAGCTCGAACCCGCGCATGCGCGGTGGCCGTCTTTCCCCTCAGCCGCCCCGCAAGACGTGGCGGCTGGATCTTGCGGGGCGGCGGAGGGGAAATAATGCGTCCGATTGAGACGCCGGCCCGATGATCGGTGGGCACCGATCGCGGGCCTGTCCCCTCCCGAGCACAGGCGTGGTGCTCATTCCCCACCAGGCCCCCTACAAGCCCCAAAACGGGCATCTCACGGCGATTTCACGACGGCAGCGACCAGGTGTGGTTGCTGCCGTCGTGAAACGGTCGCGAACGGCAGGCCGCTCGGCCCATCTGGGTCGGAGAATTGCCGGTCGCCGTGAAAAACGGCGAGCGGCGATTCTTCCGAGCGGGGGGGAGGGGAGAATCGCGGGGGCGCGTCAGGGGGTCGTAAAATTAGTCGGGGGGCCCTCCCGCGATTCTCCTACCCGGCGTGGGGAGCGGAGAATCGCGCCCAGAGCCTATTGAGCATCTGTTGGCGAATAATTGAAACAGCAGCACATGTATCAATTTCCATATCCAAGGGGTGACCATTAACCTGGAGTGTTATTCTATTTGGTGCTATTTGGTCGTCTTCCTCAGGCAGGACAAGACAATGTGCAAACCCTGGCTCAGGTCTTTGTGTCACCTGGCCAGGCTGGTGTGATCGCAGGTGAATCTGCTGCCTTAGACCACCACGGTTCCCGTGGCCGCAAGTGCAGCACAGATTTGGATATTCCTCATTATCCTCTGGGAGATGTCCCGTTGGGTTGTGGTGGCCCTTGGCCCTTGTGTTTGTACAGGGTCTGTGCTAGGGATGTGTATGTACAGGTTCAGGTTTTGGGATGTGTTTGTACAGGGAAATTGCTGGGGATGCGTTTGTACTGGGCAAGTGCTGGAGATGTGTTTGTACACGGTCAAAGCTGTGGATGTGTTTGTACAGAGTCAGTGCTGGGGATGTGTTTGTACAGAGTCAGTGCTGGGGATGTGTTTGTACAGAGTCAGTGCTGGGGATGTGTTTGTACAGAGTCAGTGCTGGGGATGTGTTTGTACAGAGTCAGTGCTGGGGATGTGTTTGTACAGAGTCAGTGCTGGGGATGTGGTTGTACAGAGTCAATGCTGAGGATGTGTTTGTGCGGGAACAGTGCTAGGTGCGTGTTTGTACAGGGTGAGTGCTGGGGCTGTAATTGTACAGGGTCCGTGCAGGGGATGTGTTTGTACAGGATCAGTGCTGGGGATGTGTTTGTACAGGGTCAGTGCTGGGGATGTGTTTGTACAGGGTCAGTGCTGGGGATGCTTTGTACAGGTTCGGTGCTGGGAATGTGTTTGTAAGGGTCTGTGCTAGGGATGTGTATGTACAGGTTCAGGTTTCGGTGTGTGTTTGTACAGGGGAATTGCTGGGGATGCGTTTGTACTGGGCAAATGCTGGAGATGTGTTTGTACACGGTCAAAGCTGTGGATGTGTTTGTACAGGGTCAGTGCTGGGCATGTGTTTGTACAGAGTCAGTGCTGGGGATGTGTTTGTACAGGGTCAGTGCTGGGGATGTGTTTGTACAGGGTCAATGCTGGGGATGTGTTTGTACTGGTCAGTGCAGGTGTGTGTTTGTACAGGGTCAGTGCTGGGTATGTATTTGTATATTTGTGTGGTGTCAGAGCGATAGGAGGTCAGTGTTGGGGATGTGTTTGTACAAAATGTATGTTAGCGGCCTGTTTGTACAGGGTCAGGATGAGTATTGGGGCGTGTTTGTGCAGGATCAGTACCCTTGATGTCAGCTTGTCCACACAATCCCCCCTGCAGAGCAAACCAATAATTTCTCTTCCCGTTCCATTGGTGTAACCCATCATATTTATTCCCATTGATTGTTTTCGGACTGGGTGCCCTGAACATCACCCTGGGTCTCTGGATCAGTGACAATGCCACTATGCCAGCACCTCCTCCTTGACCTTTAACAACCCCAGGATCCAATCCATCCATGGCACCCTACAGTCTTTGCAATACCTCCTGCCTCTTAAATTTTCATCCCAGCCATTCCCTCCACCATGTCCACTTCTACCAATATTTTGTCAGCCTCTTCCTCAGTAAACACTAATACACAATACCCATTATGTATTCTACCCTTGTCCAGTGTTTCTCATAGAATCACTACAGTGCAGAAGGAGGCCATTCAGTCCATCAAGTCTGCACCAATCTTCTGGCAGGATACCCTCTCTAGGTTCAGGCCCCCATCCTATCCCTTAACCCAGTTACCCCACCTAACCTAACCTCTAACCTTTTGGACACTAGCAACAATTGATCATGGTCAATCCACCTAGCCTGCGCACCTTTGGACTGTGGGAGAAAACCAGAGCACCCGGAGGAAACCACGCAGACATGGGGAGAAAGTGCAAACTCCACATAGACAGTCACCCGAGGCCGGAATTGAACCCAGGTCCCTGCGAGCTGTGAAGCAGCAGTGCTAACCACTGTGCCACCGTGTCACCCCAAGCACATCTCACCTCAGCATATATCACTCACTTTGTCCCTAATAGGACACATCCCATCTCTTGCTATCCATTAACTATTTAATTGCCAGTAAAAGCTTTTATAGTTTATATGGCTGGTCCAGTTAAGTTTCTGCTCAATAAGGGCAGCACAGTGCCGCAGTGGGTTAGCCCTGCTGCCTCACGACGCCGAAGTCAGAGGTTCGATCCCGGCTCTGGGTCACGGTCCGTGTGGAGTCTGCACATTCTCCCTGTGTTTGCGTGGGTTTCGCCCCCACAACCCAAAAGATGTGCAGGCTAGGTGGATTGGCCACGTAAAATTGCCCCTTAATTGGAAAAAATTAATTGGGTACTCTAAATTTAAAAAAAAAGAAGAAAAAAAAAGTTTCTGCTCAATGATAACCCCTCGGTTTGCACTGCGCCCCCCCCCCCCCCCCCCCCCCCCCCCCGCCCGATCCCCATTGCCCCACGCATTGCTCATGGCCAATCCAGCTAACCTGCACGTCTTTGGATTATGGGAGGAAATCGGCGCACCCGGAGGAAACCCACGCAGGTACGCGGAGAAAGTGCAAACCCCACACAGTCACCCGAGGCTAGAATCGAACCGGGCCCCTGATGCTGTGAGGCAGCAGTGCCCATCGAGCTTATGTGAAGATTGGCTCCGTCAATGACCTCCTGATATGAACTGTCTGGGGTCATACCTGTGATAGCCTCATTGCCTCTCAGATTGTGGCCAGCGTGTTTCAGTGCCAACAGGAAGGGTGGGAGGAAAGGTAGTTTGGTTTGGAAATGGCTTGAGATGGGTGATTCCAATATACTGTACACTAGGTGGCAGCAGAGGCCCATGAAAGCGTCACAAAGGAGCCAATTACCTAATATGAGGAACACAGTGAACTCTTCCTAAATACTGGCAGCGAGCGCATTACTGTCTTTCACACAAAGGGTCGTAGAAATCAGCCATCCTTTGCCTGAAAAGATTGTGGGTGCTGCACCAATTTGAGCTTTCGAAGGCTGAGGTTGATAGATTTTTGTTGGATAAGGATATTGAGGGATATGCAACCAAGGCAGGTTAATGGTGTTAGGGCACAGGTCAGCTGCGATCTAATTGAATGGCGAAACAGGCTTGGGGAACTGTACGGCCTACTCCTGTTCCTATGCTAAATGCTGACTGAGCTTCCGTAAATAAATTAGCAGCTAGGAGGAGGCCATTTGCTCCATCAGAGTTATGCCCCGCTCTTCACTGGGCCAATCCAAGAGTCATTCCAGTGTTTTGCGCTCTCCCCAGATACCTGCATTGTTCTCACCTTTAAATATTTATCTGATGTTGGCTTAAATGGTGCAATGCTGTCTGCTGCAATCACTTTTTGTGGCGAAGAAGCCTGTGGAAATTGTCTACTCCCCCCCCCCCCCCCCCCCCGCCCCCCGCCCCGACCCACTGTCACTCTGTTAGCAACCCGAGGAAAGGGGCCACTTAAATGCAAAGTCTGTCTTTTTATTCCTTCCTGTGTCATTCATCCTGGTGTGAACCTCTGACTGTTCACCTTCCATCGGAAAACACTTTAACCTCCGCACTGCAATAGCTTTCATCCCTTAACCTTTGGTGGTTAGCTACATAAGGGGCTGCTTTGCCCAGTGGCTGGGTAATCCTCAGATATCACTGCACTCCTCGCCTACACGACCCCGCGTTTGACCAATGCTAGTCGTGCACTGCTGTGGATTTGCAGATGGCTATCCAAGTTGACCCACAAACCATGTAGGGGGGAGTTCCTTCACTCTTGGGAAACTCTCCCCATTGTGATAGCTGCTTGCCTACTTCCCAGTCACAGTCCGAGTCTGCCGTGGAGCTTGGCACGGCCGCTGAAGGTCGCCACCGTGTGCATGCGCGGCCTCTGACCCGGACATGTGGGGGCCTGTATCTGCAGCAATAGCTGCGAGATTCATTCCGGGTCCCTGTGACCCCCCCATGCAGGGCTATGAATTTGTCTAACTAAGGAACTTTGGGAGTAAAACCCCACAGTTTTATGCCGGCGTTGGGACATAGTCTCATTTTGGGAGAATCTAGCCCATGAACTATGATCTATGTGAGTATGGGTGCACGCACACTGTTGTTACGTGTAGTATAAGGATCTAGCACATATAGAGTTAATGTGGGGCTGAGTACAGTACCACCCACACAGTGATGTAAGAGAGCACATGACCTGCACCCAGGCTGGGTCAAGTGTTGGACAGAGCCGTGTGTACCAGCAAGCATGGAGACAGATCCTAGCTTGCACTCTTTACTCTATTTTTGTAATTATTTGTCAGAGTGAATAAAGACTTATAGTTAACTTATGTTTGACTACAAAGATTTTACCAACACCCTACAAGATTAAGAAGGATGTTCCAGGGTTTTGACCCTGTGACAGTGAAGGAACAGTGATATATTTCCATGTTAGGTTGGTGAGGGACTTTGAGGGGAACTCAAAGTGGTGCTTCCCTTGTCCTTCTAGATGGTAGAGGTCACGGGTTTGGAATGTGCTATTGAAGGTGCCAATCAAGCGGGCTGCTTTGTCCTGGATGGTGTCGAGCTTCTTGAGTGTTATTGGAGCCGCATTCATCCAGGCAAGTGGAGAGTATTCCATCACACTCCTGACTTTGCCTTGAAGATGGTGGACAGGCTTTGGGGAGTCAGGGGGTGAGTTACTCGCTAAAGGATTCTTAGCCTCTGACCTGCTCGTGTAGCCACAATATTAATGTGGCTAGTCCAGTTCAGTTTCTGGTCAATGGTACCTACCAAGATGTTGATTGTGGGGGATTCAACGATGGTAATGTCATTGAATGTCGAGGGCCGATGGTTAGATCCTCTCTTGATGGAGATGGTCATCGCCTGGCACTGGTGTGGAGGTTATTTAATCCCATGAGTTTGTACCTACCCTTTGAATGAGGGCTTCACCTCATGTCCTACCCTTGTTAACTCACTCTGCCCAAGGATCTCAGGATCTTCCACCTGTGCTGGGTGTCACTCATTCCCCCCTTGAACTGAAAAACCCTCGGCTCTACCATTAACAGTCGAATCCTTTCCAGAAAAAATCCTCTCTGTAGAAAGGCCTCCTAGATTCCACCACAGCCTTCAAAAAATCAAACAGAACAACTTCTCAGTTTAAGTCCAATTTACGGCAAGCTCTATGTCCAATGCCAGAGTGGCTAAAGTCCTTCTGTTAAATGGCAGCCTCTAACTCCCTCCCAGTTCTCTGTTATTCATTATCCAGCATTCTATGCATTACCATTACCCATCAAGTTAAACTGGTTCAAGTCTTGTTACTTTCTCCCAGCTATCCATTATTATATACACAATTCTATACATTTTTCTACACCTTTACCATTAGATTCTAAAATGAAAGAATTGCATTTCCGTTGCACTCTTCATGACCTCATGACAATCCAAAGCATCGATAACCAAATAGATATTTTGCAAATGTAGCCACCGTTGCAATGTCGCAGCTAATTTGAACACAGTAAGCTCCCATAAACAGCAATGAGATAAATGACCATCAGTTTTGACTGATGTTGCTTGAAGGATAAGTGTTGCCAATACTCTGCAAGAACTCCTCTGTACTTGCTGAGAAAGGACTGTGGTAATGTTTTATATCAGCCTGAGACAGCAGATAACCGGGACCCCGGTTCGATTTCCCATCTTGAAAGGAGGCACCTCCAACAGTGCACAGTACACTCCCTCAATACTGCTCTGTCATAGAACCACAGCATGGTTGAAGCACAGAAAGAGGCCATTCAACCTGACTTGTGCGTGCGAGCTCGCTTGAAGAACAACTCAACAAGTTCCCACTCCCCCGCCTTATCCCCATATCCAGGCAATTTATTTTCTCATCAGTTACTTATCTATTTCCTTTGTGGAAGCCAGTCTTGAATCTGCCTGCATCACACTCTCAGACCCGGCACTCCTAACCTTGTCAGCCTAGACAGTATGGTCAGGTTTCTGAGGTAGGACTTGAACCCGAAGGCGAGTGTGATATCAACTGGTGTAGCCAGTCGGACCCTCACACTTGAAAATGTATCCATTCTGATGCCTTTGATAATATTCCAGTCTGTAGCCCACTTCCAGCGATCTGTTCTCAGTTTAGTTCCGATGAATACTGTAGACAGCCACCTTTAAGACCATGTTTGAAGATTCCAGAAATCTTTCCTAAAACAAGGCGTTGACTGATGTGCTGAGTATAAAATATGACCCACTGGTGTGTGTGTATGGGTGTGAGTGGTCGCCATTTTGAAATATGTAAAAAATTCGCACCTCTGGTTATTGGGTGGCACGGTGACACAGTGGTTAGCACTGCTGCCTCACAGCGCCAGAGACTCAGGTTTAATTCCAGCCTCGGGTGACTGCCTGTGGAGTTTACACATTCTCCCTGTGTCTGCGTGGGTTTCCTCCAGGTGCCCTGGTTTCCTCCACAGTCCAAGAAAAGTGCAGCTTAGGTGGATTGGCCATGATCAATGTTCGGGTTTCGGGGACAGGGTGGGGGAGTGGGCCGAGGTAAGATGCTCTTTCAGAGAGTCAGTGCAGACTCGATGGGCCGAATGACCTCCTTCTGCACTGTGGGGATTCTATGGATAATTCATATTAAATCAATGTGGCATGGGTTATTGATTGGATTAATTGTACAAATACACCTTTAACCACCATATACACATCTTAAAACTGTCAAATTCATTGTCACCAGTGTCTGATGCAAAGAGTTAATCAAATTTGTTTTCAGTCACGTTGTCTATGAATCTGTGGATCAGATTTGGTGCTTTTCATTTCAGGATCACCCTCAACAACAAATCACCGTCCTCTTTATTCATTGAATTGGACATTCTACATTTTCTGAATGATCGGCTGACTTTGTGCACAAATAGCATCTCCCGATTTGATACTGAAACCACACAAAACATAAAGCGTGTGTGTGTGTGTGGGGGGGGGGGGAGGGGGGGGGGGGCCTTCTTTGTGAAGGTCTTTTTCTCCGTCAGCCGTCCACATTCAGTGTGAACATAATCCTTGAAAGCGGTGACGAAGGACACACTCAAAGGTTGAACCAAGGACGTTAGACCCCCCCCCCCCCCCCCGGTCGAACTATAACTTGGGTGTTATTTCTCCAGAGGCAACTCTCGATCTCATCGGTTCATAGAATTTACAGTGCAGAAGGAGGCCATTCGGCCCATCGAGTCTGCTCCGGCTCTTAGAAAGAGCACCCCACCCCCTACCCAAGGTCAACACCTCCACCCTATCCCCATAACTCAGTAATCCCACCCAACACTAAGGGAAGTTTTGGACACTAAGGGCAATTTTATCATGGCCAATCCACCTAACCCGCACATCTTTGGGAGGACTGTGGGAGGAAACCGGAGCACCCGGAGGAAACCCACGCACACACGGGGAGGATGTGCAGACTCCGCACAGACAGTGACCCAAGCCGGAATCGAACCTGGGACCCTGGAGCTGTGAAGCGATTGTGCTATCCACAATGCTACCGTGCTGCCCTGTCTGGAATATGAACAGGTCCCACATTAATAAACTGAATCCTTTACATCGGCCACCGGGATTGCAGAATCACAGGATTGTTTCATCCTATTCCACACATTATTCACTCTATCTCACTCTATCCCTCTCTATCCAACCGTTGTCATGGACAAGGGTAAAAAAAACTCTTGCAGGGAACCTGATGTTGGCCATGGTTTTGCATTTGAAAATTACCATCGGTTTTATTTCATCCATTCGCCACGCAGAATGTAAACGTTGACAGAGGGGCTGCTTTCCCCTTTGAGAGCTGAGTGGTTTAACCTGAGGATCACTGGACCTCAAGCAAGGGGCAAGATTGAGAAGGCGGGGCCTCCATGAATAACCTCAGCCCCGGAGAGGAACTGAACCCGTGCTGTTGGCGTCGCTCCTCACCACATGCCAGCCGTCCAGCCAACTGAGGAAACCCAATGCAGGCCTAAGTGCCACAGCGAATCCTGTGCTCTCGTATCCTTATCCTATCCTTAACCCTATCGTTTTGTTTTCTCTAGAACTGTTTTCGAACCTTTCCACTCCACAGTTTGGCTGCTGGATATATTGACATTTATGGGCATTTTGTCCACGTTGCTCAAGTGACTTAATGGACTCTTGTGGTTTTGCCTTAGGTCTGGGGAAGAATCGCTGGAAATTGGTCATTTTGGCTTTGTGGCCACTTGATAGTCTCTGGTCAATCTTGATCTTCTGATCCAATGCTTCAATCAATGTGTCATTCCACAAAGCAGCTACTCCAACTAGCGTTTAGTCTGCATTCTTCAGGGACTGAGGGTTTAATTTGACCCACTTAAGCGGTGTTTTTTGTGGACCTTCTGATGCTGATTTTTGAGGACCTGTTCAAATACATGCTTTTCATGATCAGACCTGTAGCTAATCCCAGTTCTCACGGCCCATTTGATCTTGTGCATCCTTCTTCTTCCAGTTTTTCATTGACATCGAATTCCCTCGCTGCAGCGCAGTTATTTGACGAGTGAGCAAAGGCTCTTCATTTGAAAGGAGCTTCGTACTTCAGCCATTTTGCTGGAGGACCAATTTGTGTTCGCCGATCGCCAGGCTATGTGCGGCCTGTTGTGTGGGCATGTCTGAAAGTCCTGCGCGTCTTCTTCGCAACACAGGCCCTGTCGCCTGCTTGATTCCCCGCACCAACTCAGAGCAGAAGATAACTATTTGTGGGGTAAAGAATTGACTGCTAATGAGTGTGACGTTTCATAGCCGAAGAGGAAGGTCAATTTATGCACCGAGTACATGCAAAAGCATGATTTTTGGTACCAAGAAAATGGGGCATCCTCATACATCGGGTAAACTTATACACTGCAATTTATAGTATCTCTTTTTGAGCCTCACTGCTGAAATACAGGACACGTTGTGCCGTGCCGGTGTAGTCAGGAACATTATTAGTGCAAATCCCAATCAAAGCAGAAATGCTTCAAAGATGTAATCTACTGATATATGATGTGTGGCAACATCGCCATTTCTCAACATGACATATACATGACACTATCTGCAAACAGCCCCCAAAAGCACAGCAGACGGATGGAGGAAAACAAACTATCCTTCAATTCGAGTCAGTCTTTGCCTCGGCTCACGGGGAAGGCCACGGATCAAACTGATAACATATCAGAGAGGTCAAACGGTGCTTAAACTCGGAGCATTATTTCATGTGTACTGTGTCACGCTAACTCACTCAGGACTGTTCAGCAGCTTTGTAAACTGATTGCAAGTGGCTATTTGCCATCTATTTACTAGCACATTTTTGTACATGTATGTACAGTGTATATATCTGCATATATATATTTACTTGTCAAGTGTATCAAAGCATATAGAGCAAAAGCAGCTAAATGGGTTTGAGGCACAGGTCAATCATAATCAGACTGAGTGACAAAACAGCTTTGAGGAACTGAATCGCTTACTTATAATAATAATCTTATAATAATCTTTATTGTCACAAGTAGGCTTACATTAACGCTGCAATGAAGTTACAGTGAAAAGCCCATAGTCACCACACTCTGGCACCTGTTCGGGTACACGGAGGGAGTATTCAGAATGCCCAAATTGCCTAACAGCATGTCTTTCAGGACTTGTAGGAGGAAACCGGAGCACCCGGAGGAAACCCACGCACACACGGGGAGGATGTGCAGACTCCGCACAGACAGTGACCCAAGTCGGGAATCAAACCTGGGACCTTGGTGAAGCAATAGTGCTAACCACTGTGCTACCATGCCCCCAATGTCTGTGGCTATGTGCCATGCAAGGGTTTCACTGTATCTCTTATCCTTTGGAAAGATGAAATGTATAACACTCAGAACCCAGCTTGTGTGGACTAAAACTACTGGTATAATTTATGAACAATTGGCTAATTTACACCAACATAGAAATGGGTACACATTTTAAACTGGCCTATCCACAGGCTTGGTTATATGACGCACTGGCCCGGTTTAAGTCGGGCACATCCCATTGGAACAGATCCTTTTTTCCTGCACACTCACACCAGTGACCCCTGAATTGAATCCCTTGTTCCCTCTTTAAGGCACGTATTTAATTCTATGGTCCCATTACCCCTTGCCAATCAGCGCAGGCTCGGGTAACAAACCTGACCTCGGAGTTTCTGTATTTTAATTTGGACCCTAGCTCCTCAAGGCCTTTCAGCAGAATATCACTCCTACTTCCACCTATGTCATCCTGACCTGCGCCATGGCAACGGCTCCTCCATGGCTGAGATTTTTGACCCCCCCCCCCCACCTCCCCCGGATATCTAAAAGGAACTGTTAATTCAAAATACTGATATCTAAATCTCTGTTTGAAATTGAAAGAAATGATGTTGATTAATTTAGGGAGCGGATGTGATACAAATCAATTCTCTATGCTTTTATATCTGCCACTCTTTGTATTGGGAGAAGCTGACACTTTTCCGAGCAATCTTCCCCTTTGATGTTCTGTTGATGTGACTTTGGTTTAAGCCCAAACTCCTCAAGGTCACTAAGGCCCTCCTTTGAGTACCAGCAGCCTGTCACCCAACAGACTCGAGTCACCGGAAGAAAATCTTGGCGGTGTGTGTGACAGAATAGACAAAAAAGGTGTCTTCAGGGGAAGCATCACAGAAGGCACGGATGAAAATATGTTCGGCCTTTTGAATTTGTGGTTTTGTCAGCTGTGCGGCTGCATGCTCTCTACCACGTCTGTAGTGCCAGGGGTCAGGGGGGCAAGGTATCTTTGAGCAGAAAGGATGATATACGATAGCCAGGTTGGGTGTAAGGACATTCCGCAACAATTCACATCATCCCAACGGCACTAAACATAGAAACAAAGGCTTCCATTAGACAGAGCTGCCTCCTTTCTTTACAGCATTTAGTCACAAACTAATGGATCTTTAATAGTGCTGGCCACAAAGACCCAGAGAACACAATCATAGAATTCTACAGCACAGAAGAAGGACCTTCGGAATATTGTATCTGGGCCAGTTGCTTGAAAGATTCAATTGGGCCGACTCCTCAGCTCATTCTTTATAACCTCCCTTTCAAGTCTATTTAGCTAACTCCCTTTAGAAAAGTCTTATTGATCCTGCTTCTACCATCCTTTCAGGCAAGTGCATTGCAGGTCATAATAACTTGCCGAGCTCAAAAAAAAGTTCTCATTTCCCTTCTGGTTCTTTTGCCTAAGATCTAAGTTCTCTATTTGCTGAACCTCCTGCCAGTGGAAACAGTTTCTCCTTTATCGACTCTATCGAAATGCCTCTATTAAATTGCACCTTTGTCACACAGCGAGTGGTTCGGGGTCTGGAATGCACTGCCTGGGAGTGAACAAAGAACAAAACAACAAAGAAAAGTACAGCACAGGAACAGGCCCTTCGGCCCTCCAAGCCTGCGCCGACCATGCTGCCTGTCTAACCTAAGACGTTCTACACTTCTGGGATCCATATCGCTCTATTGGGCTCTAGTGGTCAGCACGGTAGCATTGTGGATAGCACAATCGCTTCACAGCTCCAGGGTCCCAGGTTCGATTCCGGCTTGGGTCACTGTCTGTGTGGAGTCTGCATATCCTCCCCGTGTGTGCGTGGGTTTCCTCTGGGTACTCCGGTTTCCTCCCACAGTCACAAAGATGTGCAGGTTAGGTGGATTGGCCATGATAAATTACCCTTAGTGTCTAAAATTGCCCTTAGTGTTGGGTGGGTTTACTGGGTCTCGATGGGCCGAATGGCCTCCTTCTGCACTGTAAATTCTATGAAAAAAAAAATTCCCATCCTATTCATGTATTTGTCAAGATGCCCCTTAAATGTCACTATCGTCCCTGCTTCCACCACCTCCTCCGGCAGCGAGTTCCAGGCACCCACTACCCTCTGTGTAAAAAAAACTTCCCTCGCACATCTCCACTAAACGTTGCCCCTCGCACCTTAAACCTATATCCCCTAGTAATTGACTCTTTAACCTGTCCATACCCCTCATAGTTTTGTAGATTTCTATCAGGATGCCCCTCAATCTCCATTACTCCAGTGAGAACAAACCAGGTTTATCCAACCTCTCCTCATAGCTACTACCCTCCAGACCAGGCAACATCTTGGTAAACCTCCTCTGTACCCGCTCCGAAGTCTCCACATCGTTCTGGTATTGTGACCACCAGAATTGAACACTATATTCCAAGTGTGGTCTAACCAAGGTTCTGTACAGCTGCAGCATGGTTTGCCAATTTTTATACTCAATGCCCTGGCCGATGAGGGCAAGCATGCCACATGCCTTCTTGACTACCTTCTCCACCTGGGGCTGTTTAGCTCACAGGGCTAATCGTTGGCTTTGAAAGCAGACCAAGGCAGGCCAGCAGCACGGTTCGATTCCCGTAACAGCCTCCCCGAACAGGCGCCGGAATGTGGCGACTAGGGGCTTTTCACAGTAACTTCATTTGAAGCCTACTCGTGACAATAAGCGATTTTCATTTCATTTCATTTCACCTGCATTGCCCCTTTCAGTGACCTGTGGACCTGTACACCCAGATCCCTCTGTCTGTCAATACTCCTCAGGGTTCTGCCATTTACTGTAATTTTCCCACCTGTATTAGATCTTCCAAAATGCATTACCTCACATTTGTATAATTTCAGTAAGTCTTTCACTCCGGGAGCCAATCTCGTAAATCTCCTCTGCACCCGATCTAAATGTGCTTTTTGGTAAGTAGGAAGTGAGGAAAGAAAACATCATTTTCAATTCTAGGAAGTGGAAACACATTTAGTAGATGCTGAGGGGGATAAGTATTAATGAGACCTTTTTGATGCACACTATAAAACAGATGGCTTGATAATGGTGCAATTCAGTTAATTTGCAACATCCATAAGAATTAAAAGTTAAAGCTTAGAAATAATTGAGACACTTGACAGGGAAACAGATAATTAGGGCTGCATTTGTGTTGAAAGGCTGGATAAAGGTGGTGCTCTGACCATGATTCGCACTGCCGTAGCCCTATTTTGATCCAAACCTATGCAATGCTACTGACGGAGGTGGACTTTGCAAATCCTGGTGAAGGGGTGCCAAGTGCTGGGATTCGAGACATGGCACAAACTGCAGAGGGGCTAACATTCATGAAGTCTTCCCTTCCTCTCACAGGCAGGGCAGCCGGCAGTTCGAGTCACAGGACATCACAATGGAACATGTGACTTCATGAGGGCAGGAAATGATGGCACAATTGGCTTTTCAAAAAAAAAACCCAGCTCGTTTGCGACTCTGATGTGTTGCTTCCCAACCTTGTCTCAGCCTGTGGGGGGACAGCTGGCTGCCTGGCAAATCTGAAAACGAGTCGGTGAAATCTTCCCACAAAACATCAAAATAGTTTGGAGCCCCGATACGGAATCTGAAGAATAATTGGCGGAAGTAATCATCCAAAATAAAGAGTGGGACCTTGTGTTCTGAATGCAGAAGGCTATTCAGTATCAGGAATGAGTCAAGATCGAAATTCAGCCATCACTGTGAAGATCCGTAAGGACATGCTGAGCATCGTTCGGCCTTAGCAAACACTATTTATCATCAAAGAGCTGTGTCTGAAATCAAAATATGTTCAGGACAGATTTTATTTGCGAGAGTGGTATTTACAAGAGCAACACATAAAGGCGTTTAAAATACTTTAGTCCCTTGTGTATTAGGTTGAAGGCTTGAAATTACATATGGAAAATAATTGGATACTTAGAGCAGAGGAAATTTAACAAGAAGAGAGGGTGAAAATCTACTTGGACCCTTCGGCAGCCGGTGCTACTGTAAACAAAGAGGTGAAACAGAAGGACCTGTGCGGAGCAGAACTCAAGCTAATCTATGAGGGAACAAGATCGTTTAATAGCCGTGTATTGGCGTTCCAAATAACTTTTGTTGAAATGCTGACTCAAATGAAGTTGAGACCGTAGGAAGATCTGATTCCTCTTCCTGCATCCCAGAACAAAATCATTGTCGTCTTTAGTGGGGTGGGGGGGGGGGGGGGGGGAGATCGTGGGTTCTTGGTGCCACTACCAGCTGATAGCACAATGAAAAAAAAGCGATCTGAGGAAGAATCTGCATTATTTGAGCTCCCTGTACACGGAATCGTACTAATCATGAGCGACACCCAGCCTTGTATTAAAGGGCAGTAGAAAGAAACAAGGCAGATCGCAAAAAAAAACTCAACTTTAAAACTCATTGGAGTCTCCTGAAGGATTTGTGAGGGAAAGCTGTGAAGCACGTTCTTTCATTTACCTGCGTGTTTTATCACAAGACAAATCTCTCAGTGCTCCGCTCAAAAACATTTTGCGCTCAGCCAAATCAAGAAGGACAGAAGTGATTAAAATATCCATCGTGTTTAATACATCTATAGAACCGGAGAGTAGCACATTGGAGATTGAAGAGCCGTGATGGAGTTCATTAATATTAAGGTGTTACCATTCTGTAAGGGCGTAAAGAAAGGAATATAATTACAAACATAATTCCTGAGGAAAAGATTAGGAACCCTGCCCCACGAAGCAAAGGCAGAAAGGGATTGCCGCAAAAATTGCAGCAAAGAATGTAAACGTCTGATATTCCAGAGTGACTTACAGTAAAAATGGCGAGTAGCAAAATGGAATCTTTGCTGAATTCAATGATGGAGGTGCCTTTGGATGAACATAACATGATTAGGGGGACAGTTTCGGAGTCCCTGAAGGAACTTGGACAGGTGGACGTAGAAGGGGTCCTAATGTTCTGCCGCAAGTACATCATCCATCACAAGCGGCTGCCGCTGGAACAGCGCACCGCGTTGTTAAAGGCGATGGCACAGCTGGTTAAGGACAACATTGATGATTTGGGCCGCGTGGCAGCAAAAAAGCTCATCACGTTGGCTTCCATTGAAATGACCAAATCAAAGGATGTGTCCGACGAGCACCAGGAGGTTGCAAGTCGGCTCCTGCTGAACGTGGGCCATTGGTTTACCAAGGAGGCCTATGATGAGCTGCTGTCAATGTTTCAGCCGAGGATGAATCCCTTTTTCTTTGTGGTGTTGGCTCTCGCCAACCTCTGCAAAGAACACGTGCATTTCATGGTGCCCTTGCTGAAGCCTGTCCTCCATACTATGCTCTCTATGCTTCCTGCAGTAACAGAAGAGAAAACTAAGTGGGTGTTCTGCTTTGCTTTGGGGATTTTTAGTGAAAGCATCCTTGCCTACCTGTTCGACATAGAGGAGGCCCCGGACCCCACGGTGAAGAAGAATTTATTTTTCCAAGAGTTTTCTGAGGCTTATGACATCCTGTTTGGTGTGTGGCTGCCCTTGAACGAGCTCAACGTGAGCACAGCGGTGATCGAAACACTCGGCCAGATAACCCACCTGATACCCTTTGACAAGCTGGAGAATGAATTACCCAGGCTAATTCCAGTAATCTTGTCCATGTACCAGGAAACCGCGAGCGATTTTTGCGTCACCCAGGGTCTGTATGGTGTACTGCACACTGCTGTGGAGAGGAACAGCGAGGAGCTGGTGCTGCAAATCGACAGCCTGCTTGTCAATTTGCACAATCAGATTTGCATTGCGGTGGAGCAGCCCACTAACCAGTACTCTCAGAAGCAGCAGAAGGAAATCCTTTGCTGCTTCAAGCTCCTGACACCCTCCTTTACTTATCAGATTGTAGAGTTTCTTCTGCGGAAGCTAGAAAGCACCAACAACCAAATTCGACTAGGGACGCTGACGGTGCTGGATCACCTCATCAACATGGTCCCACTTTACATGGCCAGTCAGAAGAATCAGATTCTAGCTGGCATGAAGCTACTGGTTTTAGCCACTGATAACCGAGTGAAGGGGAAACTTGGCCAGATAATATATACCACAGCACGTCACAACTACCTCCATTTGGAGGGAGGAAAGGAAATGGTGGAGTTTATCATTCGGCAATGCTCTCTCCCTGTTGTGGACGATAAGGAGGCCTCTGAGGGGCCTCACAACGTCACGACAGATGTGGTCACCGACCGCGATTTGAGGAGGTTGAGCCAAGACCTGATGAAACTGTTGACCACGTTACCGATCGACAACGTTCTCTGGCCACTTCTCTTTGAGTTTATTATTCCAGTGCGGTACACAAACGCTTTAGCTACGGTTTGCAGTTGCTTGGTGTCCCTTGCAATGAAGAAGCTGGAAGTGGGGTCAACGGAAAGCTTTCTCAATTACAAGGACAACCCAAACATTCCCGGGCCTCATGCGCTGCTGACGAGGCTGCTGACTATGTCGTCGTCTCTGCACCAGGGGAAGGACCGGTGCGCCCCTGGCCTGATTTTATTGCAGGTTATGGCCGCGGATATCCACCTGGCAGCACCGCAAGTCTGGGAAAAGGAGTTTCCCACTCTCCTCGATTATTTGCAGGAGAACGCCGGAAAAACCTTGCTCCAGAGCCAGTGGGAAGAAAAACTGGCGAATGTTTTGTTCCAGACACTGGAGTTGGTCGAGAACGAGGATTGGCTCAGCCAGCTTGGTAAAGAACTGATTAACCACCTTCACAGCCACTATAATTTCCCACAGGAAAAGGGGTTCGTCTACAAATGTTTGGGTATGGTGCTGCGACTTAGCCAGAATGAAGAGATGATAAAGAGAAATCTGCAGGAGATGTTACAGACTGTCCGGCACAACGAGCCATTGGAGAAAGAGGGTATAGCCATTGGGGTTGGCTACTGTGCTGTAACACATTTGGTCATGGTACTGAATCTGCTGAAGGAATTTGCAAAGTTAAACATTTTTAAGAAGACGGCAAGTTACTTTCAGATTATTAAGGATCAGGAGGACATTGAAATAATAAAAGTGAAAAGTACACTCATCGCGTGCTATGGGCACATCATATCATGCTCTCCAAAGGACCTCACTCCATCTAGAATGGACACTGAAATTGTCGAGAATGTCCTCAACCATTACAATATCAAGATTTTGGGAATGAAGATTGAGGTGAGGGACTTGACACTAAAGTTAAGCCTGATCCAGGCGGTGACTCAGTTAGCCAGAGCCAGCCAATCTGATGAAACGTCTAGCTCCGGCTTCAGCAGGAAGGCTGAGTTGTTGGCCTACATGCAGGAGCTCATCAAGGCTGAGCCAACAGGGGCACTCTTGACCACTGTGCGAAAGTCCGCCATCGACGCTTGTACTTCCCTCTTAAAGCTCCAGCCCCAATTCAGTGAGAGCCAGCCATTGATTCAAACGTGCCTGGGCAGCGTTTTCAACTTGCCACACTTGGAGGCAGACAAAGCCAGCGAGCACCCAAACATGAGCATGGCGGAGAGGCAGGCACTGTTCAATGCCACAATGGAGTCGCTGCTGAATTTCCTAAAGCAGCTGCTGCTCTCCGACCTGTCACCGGCTGGACTCCAATTCCTGTTTACAAACATGGAAATCTGGATTCAATCCAGGAAAGACTATACGCGGGAAATGGCGATTGAGACCACTCTACAGCTCCTGGTGTTTTACCTGGAACAAGCCAACATCAAAGATAAGGTTCCGTCGCATAACCTGGCAGTCCTTATCGGCTACATGGTGCTTCGATGCACCGATCCGTCGCGTGTTGTGAGGGAAACCGCCATCGAATGCCTCTACGTTCTGCTTTACATTCAGCTGCGTTTCGAGGGGATGCCTGAGGATCTGAAAGACACTGAGGTGGAGCACCTGAAAGCCATCAAAGAAGGGTTAGTCCAAGGAAACTGCCAATCATCTTTTCAAGTCAGCACCGATATTGGCAAAGTCCTTTCGAAATGCATGCCCCAGGACCAGCTGTTAAGTTTACTCTTCACGTTGTTCCTGGGTTTTGGCGACGATAAATCCAACAGCTCTTACGCGGCCTCGATTGTCACGAATGTCCTCATTGGAAAATGTGGAGCCAGCCTCAGTGATGTCCCAGTGATTATCAAAGCCCTTCACAAAGAGGTGCAGTCAATTACCCAGGGGCACATAATACAGATAGTGGTGCGTTCAATTTCCAACCTGGCCTCCCAGCATGTGCCCCTTGTACTGCCCTGTCTCCTGTGGTACCCCGTCCCGTTTGACGACTACATCAGTGAGGTGTGGGGATCACTGCTCCAAACCAGCTCAGTTGCCATGCTCTCAATTAAGTACTTGCTGGACAATTTGAAGCTATTGTATGAGAGCAGCAAAGAGTCCCTTTTCAACTCTGGGGCCAGTGCAGAACCTCATCAACCTCAGGCCGTAATCTGTGCTCTGCACCAGATGATATGTAACCGGGGCTCAAAAGCTATGATTGAGATGCTCTACCCTCAGATATTCAGCACTGTCCTGATCCACCTCAGTTCGAGCGTCCAGGCCCGAGTGCCCCGGGACTTTTTTCGAGTGCAGGCCGACAGGAAGTCCTCTGGCCTGTCTCTGAAGCCGTGTAATGCCGCCGCCTGCCATTACTCTGTTGAGATACTTCAAGCGCTCCTGAGAGAGGGGCAGGGGGATACTGGAGAGATGGCCAGTAAAGGGGGCTGGGAGCTGATCAAACAGCCCGAGACGCACCACGAGGGGATTGTGCTGCTGGCGAGCACCATGGCCGTGAGTTCCACCCCCCACCTCATCGAAATCGTTGAGCAACTGACGCCTGTCCTTGCCAACATCCACGAGAGTCAGAGGATCACGGCGGCAGCCTACTTTGGGGAGTTCCTCAACCACACAGTGACGTCGGAGCTGCTGCTGACAGACACGCTCGTGGGCGGCCTGCTGCGCTGTTTAATGGATGATTCTCTTGTGGTCCAGTGGCTGGCTGTCAAGGGCCTGGGCAATGCTGGCACCGGAGCTTCTCAGAGGGTGGAAAAGTATATTGCCAAGCTGCTGCCCGCAATGGTGTCTGTCATGGAGCAGAATGCCAAAGTCAGCAGCCTGCTGACAGTCGAGGCTATGTCCAGCGTCTCCAAGATCTTGGATAGCCTGCAGCCGGATTATGCAGATGGCATCCTGACCGACATGGCAAGAGCGATGGAGCCGCACTTTGGAAATCGGCAGGACAAGGTGCGAGCCGCCGCGTTCACTGTGCTGGGGAAGCTGCTCCGGTTTGGAAACATGAAGCAGAGCTCGGCGTACATGGAGCACGTGTACTCCTCCTTGACCTGCTTGCTGTTCCACCTCAATGACAAGAGCGATGAGGTGAGGGCGGTCTGCAGGCTCGTGCTGACCCTGATAGGCCCGCTGCTGCCTTCGGAGAGGATGTGCAAGCACTTCCAAGAGCTGGGGTCAGAGGAGGGTGACCTGGATTACGAGAATTACCTGAGCGAGACCTCCCGGCGCATGGCCGAAGATTGGCCGGACAGAACCATCTTCTACATCAGGAGCTGCGCTCCCTTCTTCAGCAGCGTCCAGACAGAGCTGCGGGAGAACGCGGTCACATTCGCCAGCTTCCTCATGCAGCACGCTCCAGCAGGTTACACCAAATCCCCCGCCGCCAATCAGATGTGCAAGGAGCTGATTAACCTACTGTCAGATCATGTGCCCAGCGTCCGCATTAAAACATTGGCTGCAATCCAGCGCCTCTACATGTACTGACAACCACCAGGGAGGACGAAAACTGTTCCCGAAGGTGGAATTTGCAGGAATTGTGCCTTGCAAGAGTTTCTGCAACAAAGGGAATTCTGATGTTAAAAACAACGGGAAGCAAGAAATCAGCCTGATGAGAGCCTCGGCTAATCCACTCAGTAATGTCCCGGAGACGGAATGGAGTGGTCTTTTTATCCTCTTGTACACTATTGCTCTGTAAAGGATACTGCTCTAGTAATCATCAGCAACAAAATATATTTATTATTGATTGTGTCAGCACAGCAAAAGTGGGCAGATTGGCCTCCTTCTGTGCTATATGATTCTAGGATAATTGGAGTTAATTTTTCAATAAAGTGTTTACTTAAAAAAGCTAGTTGTTTAAGTTTTAGATTGGATAGCTCTTAGGCACGTGTGCACAATCCATCTCATTCCCCCAACTGAGAGAAAAAGTGGGCAATTTTTTCCCCAGTTCTCAGCAATGCCATTCTACAGTGACCCTCAGTGTCTCACTCTCCATTCATACTTTCCTTCTTGTCATTCCTCCCTGCACAAACTCACTTTCCACTGATCACTTCCCGCAGATGAGCCATTTCAGATCTGAACCAACAGCGACCCCTTTTCCCTCACCCAGCATTTTCTGCAAAATGTCTGCACCAAAACTCCTGGGGAGAAAGTGCAGGAGGCGTGGGCAGCATTTCCTGTCGTACACAGCCAATGGTCAGAATCTCTGGGCTTTACCTGCCTTTCGTCCGTCACGTTTGCATTCCTGATGCGCTATCAATTGCACTACTCGAATCGGTACAAGAGAGGCTTTATTACCATGAGATGTTTATCCTCCGACTGCAGCTGGTAGAATGGTAGCTCAGGAGAACTCATGCATATTTATACTGCTCCCTGTGGGCGGAGCTAGCCGGCAGGGGCTACCGACAAACCTGTAATACAGGTACTGCTGTACATCCCCTAATACAGGCACACACACAATTACACAGTGGTGGATCACCATACTTCCCTTGGCCGAACTTTTCATGCTTCTCTCCGCTGCAAGTGCTTCCATCTCCACTGGGCTTGTTGGCTCCTCTACTTGTCTCATTATCTGTGAAAGCATCAGGTCACACACCTGAAATGTTGACTCTCTTTCTCTCTCCACTGATGCTGCCCAACCTGTTGAGTATTCTTATTTCCCTTACACATTCATTTTAATAATAATAATCTTGTCACAAGTAGGCTTACATTAACACTGCAATGAAGCTACTGTGAAAATCCCCTAGTCACCACATTCCAGTACTTGTTCGGGTACACTGAGGGAGAATTCAGAATGTCCAACTCACCTAACAAGCACTTCTTTCGGGACTTGTGGGAGGAAACCGGAGCACCCGGGGGAAACCCACGCAGACATGGGGAGAACGTGCAGACTCCGCACAGACAGTGACCCAAGCCGGGTATCGAACCCGGGGCCCTGGCGCTGTGAAGCAACAGTGCTAACCACCGTGCTTCTTTTTTTATTGGCGTCTATTTTGGCCTTGTACCAATTGCCATGTGATCCTTTTGGTATACAATAAATAATTCCTGCTTTTTAATCTATCGCGGACCATCCATGTTGTCCCTTAGCTGCCTTCCTTCCCTTAGTATTTGTGTAAAGTAGTTTAATCTCTAGTATCCTCCATTTCTAATGATAGGTTGTTGGTGTGAGTTGTTAACTCTATGACTTCAGGGCGGCACAGTGGTTAGCACTGCTACCTCATGCCGCTGAGGACCCATAGCTCCTGGCTCAGAGATAGGGGCGCTACCCACTGCGCTACAAGACCTCCAATTATTTGTTTATCATAGATTATCATAGAACTTACAGTGCAGAAGGAGGCAACCCGACCCATCGAGTCTGCACCGGCTCTTGGAAAGAGCACCCTACCCAAGGTCAACACCTCCACCCTATTCCCATAACCCAGTAACTCCACCCAACCCTAAAGGCAATTTTGGACACTAAGGGCAATTTATCATGGCCAATCCACCTAACCCGCACATCTTTGGACTGTGGGTGGAAACCGGAGCACCCGGAGGAAACCCACGCACACACGGGGAGGATGTGCAGACTCCGCACAGACAGTGACCCAAGCCGGAATCGAACCTGGGACAATGGAGCTGTGAAGCAATTGTGCTAACCACTATGCTACCGTGCTGCTACCTTTTTTAAAAAACAGACACCATTGTTCCTCAAGAACCACCTGTGCTCCTAATGAACTTTACATAGAGCTGGCAGGTTATGCAAGGAGAAATGACAACAATTTATTTTGAGTAGGTATTTAAAATAGTTCTGATGTTATCACTTACATAGCTTAAAATACATTTTAAAAAAATTGCTTCAAGCCTTACTTGAGTGAGACAGAGAGTCTCTGCAGTACTGAAGGAGTGCTGCATTGTCAGAGCTGACAACTTTTGGATGATATGTGAAAATGGGGCTCACCTACTTCTCAAATGGATTGAAAATGTTCCATCGTACTATTTGAAGAAGAGCAATGGCGATTCCGCTCCTTCCTCCCTCTCCTCCCGCCCTCCCCCTGGCCAAAATTTATACATCTACAGACACTTAAGCAAAATGATGGAAATAGAACATAGAACAGTACAGCACAGAACAGGCCCTTCGGCCCTCGATGTTGTGCCGAGCAATGATCACCCTACTCAAACCCACGTATCCACCCTATACCCATAACCCAACAACTCCCCCTTAACCTTACTTTTTAGGACACTACGGGCAATTTATCATGGCCAATCCACCTAACCCGCACATCTTTGGACTGTGGGAGGAAACCGGAGCACCCGGAGGAAACCCACGCACACACGGGGAGGACGTGCAGACTCCGCACAGACAGTGACCCAGCCGGGAACCGAACCTGGGACCCTGGAGCTGTGAAGCATTTATGCTAACCACCATGCTACCGTGCTGCCCCCTGAAATCTGAAATAAAAGCATAAAATGCTGAAAATGCTCAGCCAGGCTGACAGCATCTGGAGAGAAACGCAATCATCTTTCATCAGAGCGAGAACAAGTTACGGGGCTGAATTCTCCGCTGTCGGGTTTCTCCACTATGCCGGCAGCCCGGGGGTTTTGCCGGCGGCATGAGCTGCCCCACAATGGGAAACCCCATTGACCAGCCGGCGAAACGGAGCATCCCGCCCGTGGTTTCAGCCCATTCAAAGAAAGAAAGGGAAAGGGGGCCGGAGAGGAAAACACAAAGTCTGTGATAAGGTAGAACACAGGAGAGATTGAATAACAAAAGGGATGATGGTGCAAGGCAAAAGGGAGTGGTAATGGGACAAGTAAAGAAACAAAAGATGAGTGTGGAAGAGGTGTGAATGCAAATAGTAGTATCATTATTGCTAGCTGCTGTCTGACACAGTGGGGGGGGGGGGGGGGGGGGGTGGTAAAGGTTATGATCGGAACTTGTTGAACTCAGTGTGAGTCTATAAAAGGCTATAAAGTGCCCAACTGAGAGCCGAGGTAATGTTCTTGCGCTTCCGTCTAGCTTCAGCAGGAGGCCAAGGACAGAGGAAGCAGAGGAGGAATGGGACGGTGAATTAAAATGGCAGAATTGGAAGCGCAGGGTAACACTTGAGGACCGAACAGAGATATTCCGCAAAGCAGTCACCCAATCTGCATATCATCTCCCCAGTGTGCCGAAGTGACAAAAGTACAAGTAAATCATTGTTTCACCTGGAAAGATGTTTGGCGCTCTTCTTTTATTTTATGTATTTCTTTCAATTTAGCATACAGTGCTGTTTCCTCCACATTGTACCCATTTTACGCCAAGTCAACTCTCCAAATAACTGAAGTGGCTCATCCCTAATATTCTAGTAACATCACATATAATTTATCAGGAATATGCTTAACTACCACAAGATTGTTCACCCTCAGAAACCATCCCTTCATTCACAACCTAATATGAGGGAAGCAGTAGAAAGCTTCCTTGACATGTACTCGCATGTATAAATTGATGTGTCAATCTTTAAAAAGTCAGGTTGGCCAATATACCACGAGGAGCAGGGAGATCACTGGCTGGCTGCTTGGATTGTGTCTTTAAGCAAAGTCCCCAGGATTTAAAAACACAGTACAGAGCTGTTTAAGAGGGAAATCAGGAAGCAACAGACAGAACAGAAGGACACAATGACCTAAAGGTTGGGAGCTGGATCCATTTGGCTTTTCGAGCCTGCTCCACCATTCAAGAACATCATGGCTGAACTTTGACCGCAATCCTAATCTTGCACCATCCCTATTTACCATAATTCTCTTCATACCCAAATATCTACTGACTTTTGTCTTGAATAGATTCAACAACTGAGTATTTATTCACCTCTGAAGTAGAGAATTGAGAAGAGATGTCCCTGGTGAAGGAATATTTCCTCATCTCAGTCTTAAAATTGTTGACTCCTTATTCTGAAACTGTGAACCACGTTCTCCGTAACGCCAGCCAGCGCAAGTTCCCCAGAGATGGGGCGGGATTCTCCGAACCCCGTGCTGGGCCGGAGAATCGCCCAAACGCGCCACGCCGCCCCACGCCGGCACGCAATTCTCCGAGGAGCGGAGAATCGGCGCCATTTGGGTCGCGGGCTGCTGTCCGCGGCCGGGCCGCCGATGGGCCAAGCGGCCGTGTGGAAACGGCAGAGTCCAGCCGGTGCCGTCCACACCTCGCAGCCTGTGGGAACTCTGCGCACAGGGGCGGAGGGTGGCCTGTGGCGGGGGGGGGGGGGGGGGGGGGAGAGGAGAGGGGCTGCTTCACCGCGGGGGGGGCCTCCGATGGGGGTCTGGCCCGCGATTGGGGCCTACCGATTGGCAGGCCGGCCTCTCCAGCCCCGGCTCTACTTTGTTACGCGGCCGACCCCTGAACCCTCGCGCCATGTTGCGTCGGGGCCGGCGCGGGTTGGCGTGGTGCCACTGAGCATGCGCGGGTTGGAGCGTCGTCCACTTGGTGCCGGGAAGGGAGGCTGGAGCGGCGTGAACTGTGCGGACTCTCTGCCTCCATTTCGGAGAATCCCGCCCATGAACTCTCATGTTTCTAAATTCCAGAGGGTAAAGGCCTAGTCAACTCAGTCTCTCCTCACAGAACAATGCCATCATTCCTTGAAACAGTCTTTGTTGCATCCTCACTCTAAGACAAGTGTATCCTTCCTTAGCCGGAGGAAGCTGGACCCAATGACATGTAACTGGGTTAGGAGCCCTGCTCGACTTCTCCACAAAGAGTTAAAATCAACCAGGATCATTTCCTCCTCTTAGATGGGCGTCTTATAACTATTTCTTACATACATTATAATTTCCTGACTATTATAAGAGTCTGGATGGAACTCCTCGGTAAATGTTCTCTCACCACATGAGAACTGACGTGGGGATTTCTGGGTCGTTGATATCAAAGTCTGAATGAGATGATTAAAGTTTTAAGCTGTGACGATTGGAAGATTTTAGGAAATGGGATTATAAATGTAGTGGGCAATTAGAACATAGAACATAGAACAGTACAGCACAGAACAGGCCCTTCGGCCCTCAATGTTGTGCCGAGCCATGATCACCCTACTCAAACCCACGTATCCACCCTATACCCGTAACCCAACAACCCCCCCTTAACCTTACTTTATTAGGACACTACGGGCAATTTAGCATGGCCAATCCACCTAACCTGCACATCTTTGGACTGAAGGGTTAAAAGCCTGGGGTTAGTGGTGTTTGACTGGGGGACGTCTCTATCGAGTTAATGATTGCAGCCTGCCTGCAGAAATATACTGTTTTCTTTAATCTTGAAGAGGTGAGTTTAGTGCTGGGTGGAGCTCAGAGAGAGACACGGGGCCATTTAGTGTTTGTGAAGCTGTGGAGAGAGGCGGTGTGGAGAAGACTGTTGGAGAGAGAGAGAGACAAGATTTTGGAGGAAGGCTTTTGGAAGTGAAACCTAACTGGCAACCTTTGTTTTTCTTGAGGCCACAAGTAAAGGAAGAGAGACAGTGAGCTTGGGGAAGCTTTGAGAGAGAAAGAAGATGAGTTCCCATCTGTCTCACTCCGAGTCCCCACAATTCTTTTCCAAGTTAGACAGTTTACAAAGTTATAATAGTTTAAAGGCTGAGCAACCTCGACTGGAGCCAAAGGAAAGACTGAAACAAATCATGTGGAGCCGACATTTGAAGACCTTCGGATAGAGTAAGAACGGGTTCCCATGAGAGCTAGAATCTGCATTGTAATACATGTATCACTTTAGACCTTGCTTGTTTAACATAGAACATACAGTGCAGAAGGAGGCCATTCTGCCCATCGAGTCTGCACCGACCCACTTAAACCCCCACTTTCACCCTATCCCTGTAGCCCAATAACCCCTCCTAACCTTTTTGGTCACTAAGGGCAATTTATCATGGCCACAGTGCTATCCACTTGTGCTACCGTGCTGCCCACTTGTGCTACCATGCTGCGGTGGATTGGATATGTTCGATTGAGAGCTGTATATGTATTTTCTTGTTGTTTAATGCAAAATTGAATCGTACTTTTGAGGCGGTTCTTTTCAAGTTTGAAGTTAAAACGTTCAAGATTGCAGCCATAATAAAGTTTTGTTTTAAAATAACCAAGCCCTAATTCTTCAAGCCATCACTCCTGGAGCAAATTGATCTTTCCGCACAGTTTTAAACAAATAAAATTAAATATTGGAGTTTTTGGTCCAGTATCCTAGTCACTGTTGGGGTCTGGTCAGGAATAAAACGCATACAAATTTATCAGATAATTCCTGAAAAGAAAACAATTTTTCTTTCCAGAAGAAAATCTTAGGTTTGAATTTATTTGTTGCAGATTTGGCATTGCAAAAGAAAGTAAGGACTGCCGACAAATATTAATGTAATATTCCTTTAATCCCCTATGTATGTGAGGCTTGCTAGGTTCAGAACAGGTCTGAAGTAAATTGAGAAGAATATGAAGATTAACGTTTCGTTGGAGATATTTATAATGGGTTTTGGGGTTGTGTACTTTGGGGTTATGTGGAAAGATGTACATTTGATCAATAATAGATCACCCCGGGGCGGGACGGTGGTGCAGTGGTAAGCACTGTTGCCTCAGGGAGCTGAGGACCCAGGTTCGATCCTGGCCCTGGGTCACTATCCGTGTAGAGTTTGTACATTCTCCCCGTGTTTGCGTGGGTCTCACCTCCATAACCCAAAGATATGCAGGGTAGGTGGATTGGCCATGCTAAATTGCCCCTTAATTGGAAAAAAAGGAATTTGGGCAATCTAAATTTATAAAAAAAAATGAATAGACCACCCCTAATTAACATCCTATATATGGTGACAGTGACCACCTATTATAATGAGGTTCTCTATTCACTTTTTACTTTAGATTTATTCATGAAAACTGGACTTTACAGTCATGTTGGTCGACATTGCTTTAGGGCACAGCGGCCAGCAAGATGATAAGACTTGAAGCCTAGTGTCCTTTTTTTTTTATCATGTTACAGATTTATGTGTCAGGGTAGCATGTTAGTCCTGGCAAAGACAATAAAATATTGGGCCAGAATTTGCCATTGCGGTCTGCCCCACTACCGCTGCCAGTGTGGGCGGAGAATTTGGCTGTGCCATTCGCTGCCTGCGGGATTCTCTGCTCCCACTGCTTGTTAATGGGATTTCCTAGTGAAGCCATCCATGCCGCTGAGAAACCCATAGCTGGGGGTGCGTTGCCGGTGGGAACTTTAGGTATCTGCATATTTTAGCAGTAAATTCACATTGTTGTGAAGGGTGCTAACCATATTGCATTTGGAAATTCGGTTTGACTCTTGTTAAAATGTTTTACTGTGGGTTTATGCAGAGGCTCTTTTAACCTTTTATTCCTACATTAGTTCTGCATTCTTACCCTTTCACATGAGGGGCGGAATTCTCCGACCCCCCACAGGGTCGGGGAATCGCCTGGGGCCGGCATAAATCCCGCCCCCGCCGTGGCCGGAATTCTCCGCCACCCGGGAATCGGCGGGAGTGGGAATCATGTCCCGCCGATCGGTGTGCCCCCTGCGCCGATCGGCGTGCCTCCCGCGGCGATTCTCCGGCCCGCGATGGGCCGAAGTCCCGTCGCTGACAGGCCTCTCCTGCCGGCGGGAACTGGAGCACCTCTGATGCCGGCGGGATTAGGGGCGCGAGTGGGCCCCCCGTGTCCTGGGGGGGCGCGGGGCGATCGGACCCCAGGGGGTGCCCCCACGGTGGCCTGGCCCGCGATCGGGGCCCACTGATCGGCGGGCGGGCCAGTGCCGTGGGGGCACTCTTTTTCTTCTGCCGCCGCCATGGCCTCCACCATGGTGGAGGTGGAAGAGACCCCCCCTACCGCGCATGCGCCGGTGGTAACGTCAGCGGTAGCTGACGCACTGGCGCATGCCCGAACCGGCGAAGGCCTTTCAGCCAGCCCCGACGCCGGGCGGCGGGTGTCAAAGGCCATTGGTGGCGGTTTTGGCGCCAGTCAGCGTGGCGGAAACCACACCGGCGCGGTCCTAGTCCCTAAAGGTGCGGAGAATTTCACACCTTTGGGGAGGCCCGACACCGGAGTGGTTGGCGCCACCCCGCTACGCTGGGACCCCCCGCCCCGCCAGGTAGGGGAGAATCCCGGCCGAGGATCCTCAGCAAGACCTTGTGAAATTGTATCAAGACTTTTTTCTTAAACCATTACGAATGGTGGATTTTATGAATATTGGCTTCCAAATATTGGGACAATTCAAGGATTAAAGGCCTAGGGTTGCAGTGTGTTTAACTGCAGTGGTCATGTTTTTAACAGGGATTTTGTTTTGTAAAGACCTGGGAGCCTTCAGGAGCCAGAAGGTGAAGTTGACCAAAGGAATGTGGTTTTCGGTCTGATTACTGCACTGCGGTTTGACTGGGGAAAGTCCCTGGGGATTTAAGGTTTGCAGAATTTGTGTTTCAGATTGGGGAGATGATGTCATTGCTGGGTGGAGCCAAGGAACATAGAGAGCCAGTTTTGGAGGAGGCTTTGGAGAGAGAAGAGGTGAAGTCTGATCTATCCACAATACTCTCCCAGTGGTGTAGTTACAAAAGATAATAATCTTTAAAGCAGAGCAGCCTAGTCTGAGGAGAAGGAAGAAGCTGGAACACGCCAGCTGAACCGGCTTTTTGAAGACATTCAGCTAGAGACTGAAGGGGTTTTCACGGGTGCCATACCTATTTTATAAAGCAAGTATTACTCTATGACATGCTGATTTTAAGATAGATTGAGAGCTGTATGCTTCTTTTATGTTGTTTAATGGCAACTTGAGGAGTAATGTTTGAGTAATTGTAAGCTTTTCGGGTGTGAAGATAAAGAGTCTAATATTGTATTCATTTTTAAAAATAAATCTAGAGTACCCAACTATTTTTTTTTCAATTAAGGGGCATTTTAGCATGGCCAATCCTTCTAACCTACACATCTTTGGGTTGTGGGGGTGAAACCTACGCAGACACGGGGAGAATGTGCAAACTCCGCACGGACAGTAACCCGGCGCCGTGATTCAAACCCGGTAGGCTGCGGCGTAGGCTGCAGTGCTAACCACTGTGCCATGTGCCGCCCCTAATATTGTATTCATAATAAAGTTTTGTTTTACTTACACAAAGCCCTACTTCTACTTCTTCATGCACTCCCTCCTGGAGTGAATCATTCTTTTTGCACAGTCCTAAAATAAACTAAAATATTGGGGTTTGATCCAGTATCCCAGCCACTGTTGAGGTCTGGGCTGAGATAATAATAATGCTAATACTGGAATCCCTATGTAATAAAAGCTAATATACTGTTTAGAGCAGGATTCTCCTCCTCCACCCCCCTGTCCACCCACCCCTGCTTGTTTCCCGCATGGCGGAGGCAGCTGGTCACCCTTACTTTTCAAATAATTCCTGTATGAATACACCCAGGTCCCTCCGAATGCCAACATTTTGCAATCTCAACCTTTCTGCCATGTTGCTTTTCTATTCCTCCACTCAGAGTGTCTACCAAAGTGGTTGGTTTAGCACAGTGGGCTAAACAGCTGGCTTGTATTGCAGAACAAGGCCAGCAGCGCAGGTTCAAGTCCCCGGTAATAGCCTCCCCGAACAGGCGCTGGAATGTGGCGACTAGGGGCTTTTCACAGTAACTTCATTGAAGCCTACTTGTGACAATAAGCTATTATTATCTTCACACCCTCCAGATTATGTCTTTATTCCACAATTTTGCCCAAATATCTCTAACTCTGACTCCTTTTGCAGCCCTCTTGTGTCCTCTTCTCTCCCCACTTAGCTGTGTATTGTCAGAAAATTTGGCTGAAGCACGAGTACTCCTCATGGTTCTTCGGCAGTTTATAGCCAGCTAACTGGAACTGCCCCTATTATCCCTACTCTCTATTTCAGTCCGTTTGACAATCCTCGCTCCATGCAAATACATCCTCAATCGCACGAGCTCTGAACTTAAATAATAATCTCTTGTGGGGCACTTTTTGAGTATGTTTTGAAAATCTCAAATACACAACATCTAGTGTCTGCCCCTTATCCATCCAACTTGTTACAACCTCAAAAAAACCCGAACCAATTTGCCAAACATGATTTCCCTTTCACACAAAAATCCACCCAATCAAAACCGCCTCCATGGCTGAACGTGGTCATTCATTAAGTTATATCGTCATGCTTCTCAGGATGGTAATTCTATTAATACCAAGGGAAACTGAGTGAATAATGGATAAATGCAAAATACTGCAGATGCTGGAAGTACGCAGCAGGTCTGGCAGCATCTGTGGAGACAGAAACAGAGTTAATGTTTAGATCAAGGACCTTTCCTTGAAGGTCTGTGGTTAAAGACGACTGACATTCGGTTGCATGTCCTATTGGTTTTCAAAAACTCTCCCTCATACGTTAATGCGACCATGCACCAAGAAGCTTCTGAACCACATCCAAACAGCCACACATCTTGAGTTATGAACTCATGGCAGACCATTCAATCATGGGCGCTGGCATTGCAAGCAATTTCCCAGTCCTTTTGCCACACTGGCACAGTGGTTAGCACTGCTGCATCACAGCGCCAGGGACTGGCCTTGGGTGACCGTGTGGAGTTTGCACGTTCTCCCTGTGTCTGAGTGGGTTTACTCCAGATGCTCCGGTGAATCCTCCCCACCCCGTCACCCCGACTACTCCTTCCTCTGGACTTACCCACTGGCAGAAACAGTTTCTCACTATCTACCAATATTAAATCTTTTAATCATCATAGATACATCAATTGGAAATCAATCAATCTTCAATTCCGCAGGAGTGCACACTTGGTGTATACACCCTGCCCACAAGATTTAACCCTTTTAGACCCAGCATTATTTTAGCAAATCTGAACTGCACCCCTGAGGAAATGAATAAATGAATGTGATAAAATTAGGCACTAGGACCCTGAGGGCACTGTGGTCACAGACAGAACAAAGGAAAGCAGAAGTTTCATGGCTCGCGGGGGATAGTAACCTCGTGGTCAGAAGGAATCAAAGATGCTGGGGTTACAATGCAAAGTGACCAATTAGGATATAGGGCCAGGTCAGGAGGTGTATAGAATGACCAATGGGAAGCTTATATGTGAATCTTACTGTGATTTTGAATATATCAGCAGAAGCTTCTTTGTATTCTGTCTCTCTTTATTCTGGGCTCTCAGAAGACAGTGTGTGTGTCCTGAGGTCCTATGGATTAAGTCAGCCTTGCAAGTTAGTTATTATTAAATGATATGATACCTGCAAATCCTTATCAGGAGATGTACTTAATTTATTTAGGATCCGGAATGAGGGAAACCTGGACGGTATGAATCTCTTCTAGATTTACCACCGCTTGTATGGCCAGGGGAGGGTTGTCTGCTACCCAAACCCCACATCGGTGTCTAGGTTATGTTCTGTTTCACCGCTTTGGGGCACTCCCCCAACTGTGGTTCATTGTCAGAGTTCCGAGCCACCGCCCGCGCAAGTTACTCTTCCTTACGATCCAGGTTCGGCCCACCGGCTATTCGCCTTCCCCTTCCTGGGGATAATTCCCACTCTCACTAGGATAAGCTTCAACGGTGGAGGGCATATATATCTAGCCCCTTCACTCCCAATAGAGATTCCCGGTCATATGAGAATTGTTTCAGCAGTGAGAGGTACGGCTGTTTGCTGGTAGAGATGAAAATGAATATAACATGTCTGTCCTCCACTTGTACTGATCCAAAGTGTTGCATAACCCTGACATCAGGTCAATGTGCCTGTTACAATGCCACTTGTGTCCCGTTGACGCTAGGCATCCAGCTCCTTTGTAGCTGGGCGAATGTCTCTCATATCACTGTTGAGTCTAGGGCGTACCGCATTGCTATGAGGCCCGAATGGGCGTTCCAAAGCTGGATGAAATGGGCTACTGGGGGTTCCCTGCTCAATCAATATACTGATTGTGATGCCAGCCGGTACACGGAGCAAGGATACTACTTTTTCTTTAATGGTACAGCGGCCAATGTTTAGTCACTCCCATTTCCCCGCCAAATTGCTATCGGGACTCTAGTCCCCACCACAGTCCCCTGCCCCACTGAGTGGATACTGCACCATAAATTGGCGCGTCGGTCAGTCTCAGACGAATTTTTCGAAGGTTGGAAGAAACCTCAGGTTCCAGCACCCAACCGGGGCCACTCAGCCGGATGGGGAATTCTGAGCGCCTAGACACTGGGGGGGGTATGGGGGGTTCCTTGGCGGTCAACGATAGGAAGTATTTTATTTGCGGCCTTACCATCCTGGGAAACGAGACCTTAGGGGCCCTTGGGGCACTAACCAGGGAATTATCTCAACTCAGGTTGTTTGCCATGCAGAACCGTTATGCTCTTGACTATCTTGCCTGCATCTTTGTGGGCACGATCATCCTTAAATGCGTGATGGGTAAAATGCAGGATGCCGTGGAACAAATAGCCGCCGCCAGAGTCTTGACTGTTAGGATCCACGAGCATGCAGCGGCCGATGAGGTGCTGCAGTAGGATTTAGAAATGCAGCAACAAGTTTTCCTAGATGAGGGGCCGTGACTGCGGCTTGGACCGATAGTTTATCATGAAATGATAAAAGGAGGGAATGAGGAAATGAATAAATGAATGTGATAAAATTAGGCACTAGGACCCTGAGGGCACTGTGGTCACAGACAGAACAAAGGAAAGCAGAAGTTTCATGGCTCGCGGGGGATAGTAACCTCGTGGTCAGAAGGAATCAAAGATGCTGGGGTTACAATGCAAAGTGACCAATTAGGATATAGGGCCAGGTCAGGAGGTGTATAGAATGACCAATGGGAAGCTTATATGTGAATCTTACTGTGATTTTGAATATATCAGCAGAAGCTTCTTTGTATTCTGTCTCTCTTTATTCTGGGCTCTCAGAAGACAGTGTGTGTGTCCTGAGGTCCTATGGATTAAGTCAGCCTTGCAAGTTAGTTATTATTAAATGATATGATACCTGCAAATCCATCTCAGATTTTATTGAATCTAGACTGACAGCAAATTAACCAGGAATCCACACCCCCTCCAAAGATAGTGCGTTGGATTCTCCGGTTCCCCAGCCGCGTTTCTCTCGGTGGTGTGCCGTTCGATCCTGACGGGGTTCTCTACTCCAGCTTCTCGTCAATACGTTTTCCCATTGAAGTCACCCCATCCTGCCGGGAAACCTACAGGCGGGAGTGCATTGCCAGTGGGATCAGAGAATCCCAACGGTCGGAGTATTCCGGCTAGTATTTCCTTCCTGCGGTGCAGTGCTCAGGAAACGGGCGGAATTCTCTGACCCCCCGCAGGGTTGGAGAAACGCCTGGGGCCAGCGTAAATCCCGCCCGCCGTGGCCGGAATTCTCCGCCATCCGGGAATCGGTGGGAGCGGGAATCGTGTCCCGCCGATCGGCGTGCCCCCCGCGCCAATCGCCGTGCCCCCCCGCGGCGATTCTCCGGCCCGCGATGGGCCGAAGTCCCGCCGCTGACAGGCCAATCCCGCCGACGTGGTTTCAACTACCTCTGGTGGCGGCAGGATTGGCGGCTCGAGCAGGCCCCCGGGGTCCTGGGGGTGGGGCGCGGGGTGATCTGACCCCGGGGGGTGCCCCCACGGTGGCCTGGCCCGCGATCGGGGCCCACTGATCGGCGGGCGGGCCAGTGCTGTGGGGGCACTTTTTTTCTTCTGCCGCTGCCACGGCCTCCACCATGGCGGAGGCGGAAGAGACCCCCCCTACCGCGCATGCGCCGGTGGTGACGTCAGCGGCCGCTGACGCACCGGCGCATGTGCGAGCCGGCGAAGGCCTTTCGGCCAGCCCTGACGCCGGTCGGCGGGTGCCAAAGGCCATTGCCGCCGGTTTTAGCGCCAGTCGGCATGGCGCCAACCACTCCGGCGCGGGCCTAGCCTCTAAAGGTGCGGAGAATTACGCACCTTTGGGGAGGCCCAACGCCGGAGTGGTTGGTGCCACTCCGCTACGCCGGGACCCCCCGCCACGCCGGGTAGGGGAGAATCCCGGCCCAGAACTCCAGAATCACAGAATTATTACGACGCAGAAGGAGGCCACTTGGCCCATTGTGTCTGTACCGGCTCCCCAATTGAGCGCTATGACTCAGTGCCATTACCCTCCCTGTTCCCCTGTGCCCTGGCGCATGGTTTCCATGGATCGAGTTACCACTGTACCTGACATATTGCATCCACATTACTGTCTCACTCTCCACTAGGCGACTTAGTGTTTCGAATTGTTTAAGTTTACGTTCTTCACAACTTTTCCCAGTGTTTTCTGTGGCACACGCCTTGTGAGAAAATCTGGACGCTCCCACTCCTGTAACCATGGCTTTACATTTTTTACCTATCCAGTAAAAGAGAAAGAAAAGAGCGATCATTAATTTTAGTCATCAGCAGCAGCTTCTAGACAATCCCTTTGAACCTCAGACACAAAGATTAATTATAGTCAGGACTTTTACAGCATAAGTGCCCCACATTATTAACAGTGTATCACACAATATCTAATTCTATGTAATTTGCAGTCACCTCTAGTCTGCTCCAATAAAGGAATAGCCCTTTCTAAATTAAAATATTTGAGGTGTAATAAATTCTGTGAATAGTTACACTGTCGAAGGATACAAACCCGACCTGAATTACATTCAGGGGATGAACAAAGAAGCTTTTGTCCAACCTGCGAGGGTTACTCTCCCAGGTGAAGCTCCCAAGGTGGCTGAGGGACTGGAGTGCACCACTTGGCTGCATGAAGGGGGAAGCGGAGGAAGGTCCAAGGCACATTACCACCCACCCCCTCTCCCTCCCACAGAATGTGCTGATCTCTGATAACAGAAAAGTTATTTCTTTCTAGAACTGGAGGAGGGCAGGGGTTGGGCAGGAGGGGTTAGTAGGGTATCTGTTCCTACTCCTGAATGTTACTTCAAGTGCTCCTCATGAAAGGAATCCACGGAATCCCTAAAGTGCAAAAGGAGGCCGTTCGGCCTGTTAAGCCTGCACCAACCCCCCCCCCCCCCCCCCCCCGGCTCGAAAGAGCACTGCCCAATCCCCCACCGTATCCTCATAATCCCAGTTGGCCTGAATATCGTTGGACACTAAGGGCAATTTAGCATGGCCAATTCGCTTAACCTGCACATCTTTGGACAGTGGGAGGAAACCGGAGCACCTGGAGTAAACCCACTCAGACACAGTGTGGCCCCGGATCTGGGCCATTCAGCAGTGCTGTGAAGAAACATTTCCTCACAAAATGGGCTTTGGGAATATGGAACTCAACCCTCCCCCGAAAAAACTAATAACGTTGTAGGTCAATTGAAAATGTAAAGGCCCATATTGACAGATTGTTGTTCTGTAAAGGACAGTGAACACAATGGAGCTAAGATACAGATCGGCCATTTTGAATTGAATAGAGACCTAAGATGCTGAATGGAGTTGCACCTGTTATTATGAACAGGATAGGTTCTAAAAGATGGAGCTGTACCTAAAAGCCCAGTAATGAGGGTGTTTCCATCATTTATTCTCAGATTGTGAACAAGTCTGTACTTATTGCCCTACCTTAGTTTCCCTGAGAGGATGGTGTGCGATTACTCCCAGTTCTATTAAGGCAGTGGTTCCCAACCTGTGGTTCGCGAAGGTACTGCAGGTGGTCCGCGTGCCCATGAAAAATAAATGTAATAATAATAATAATCTTTATTTGTGTCACATTACATTAACTTACATTAACACTGCAATGAAGTTACTGTGAAAATCCCCTAGTCGCCACACTCTGGCGCCTGTTTGGGTAATCAGAGGGAGAGTTCGCCGTGTGCTTGCGCGACCATGGACCCGGCCATTCTCCAGCCGCTTTTGTAGTGGGAGCCGGGAGTTTAACCCGGCTCGGCTGCTAGCCCCTCACCTGTTGCAGGATCGGTGAGGGTTCGGCACAGATGTGTGCGTCGTAAAACGCCACAGTTCCCACGCCGGCGTCGGCACTTAGCCTCCAAATCGGTGAAACCAGCCCATGGTCTCCCAAAAGGGGAACTCAGTCCAATAGAGCCACTGAAGGTTACAGGGAGATGGCTGTGCTTTGTCTTGTCAGAGATTGTCATTACATTGTATTTGGGTGGTGCTAATATTGCTTGAGGCCTCCCTAGTACTCTAGTGGTTTGGGTTCAGTTTTTTCACTGCTGTGGCCGGAGTCCGGTTCTCAACCAAGGAATTACTTTTTCCATGTGAACTATCACAGTGAACAGGGTCTCATCATTTGTATGAGACCAGTTCTGGCTGCACCTGTACAGTTGAAAGTCACAGATGAAGCAGCGGGGAATCAAGTCTAAAGTTCGAGGGGCCGAAATTGTCAGTATAGGCCTTTTATCCAGGTCTTGCAGTCGGCTGGCATGGGTTGCTTTGATGTTGACAGGCCTGTCAATGAGGTTGGGTAATTCTGAATTATTGGCAAGCTAACCTCATCCTAACTTTATGTTGGAGAGTAGACCAATGATGAAGCCGCTGAGGATGGCTTTTGCTTTTCAGTGGACCTCCTGTGGTGCTTTCCTCGGACTAGGACGTGTCTTTTGTCACAAATTGCAACTACTTCCATTATCACAGATTTGGGTCACTTGAATATTTTCTCTTTGACCTCTGTCGACCTCAGTTTTGCTGGGGCTTCTTGGCTCCTTGCTTGATCGAATGCTACCTTGATGCGAAGGAGAGATACGGTCACCTTTCCTCTGCCATTCAGCTCTTGCATGTATGTCCGATCAAGACTCTGATTAGATATTAGTGAGGTTATTGGTCAGTCGGTTTCATTTCATGAAGCTATTGATGACTCCTTTCACTGCTTTACCGACAAGGCTTGAAGGAAGCCTTACCCTCCTTTGGGTACCAGTTTCGCTCAGTCGGCTTGTCAGCTGGTTTGTGATGCAGAGAAAGGCCAACAGCACGGGTCCAATTCCCGCACCTGAGGCTGAGGTTATGCATGAAGGCCCCCGCCTTCTCAATCTTGCCCTTCACCTGAGGTGTGGTGACCCTCAGGTTAAACCCCCACCTGTCAGCTCTCCCCATCAAAGGGGAAAGCAGCCGATGGTCACCTGGGACTATGGCAACTTTACTTACTTACTTTTATTGACGAGGAAGCTGATTAGATGGAAATTGTCTGATTTAGATTTATCCTGTTTTTTTTGTGTGGGGATGGTGTATCTGAGTAATGTTCCACGTTAGTGGGGTAGCTAGCTGTGTTGCAATAGAAACCTTAAAATATTTCATCGCCTATCTCCCTTGGGGACCACCAAGTCTTGGCACTTTTCCATCCTTTAGCTTAAATGGCATCTCTAAAATTTGCTTTTTATTGTCACCCATCTTACTTGTAACCAAGATTTACCTCCTCTGCAATATTCTTCTCTTTTGTAAGCTCTGATGTGAAATGTAGCTCCCAATTCCTCTTTTTTTAAGATCTTTTCATTCGCCATATTTTCATCATTTTCACCAACAGAAAAACACTCCAAGGAAACAACAACAAAACGACTCCACCAATATGCAACCTAAAACATCGACTCGCAAGTTAAAAACAAAAAGCAAACAACAAACAAACGGCCACCCCCTTCCTCCCCTTAATGTTCAATGGTAACCAACTCCTGAAAGTGCACGATTAACAAACCCCATGAATTGTAGAACCCCTCCTTTGCCCCATTAACTCAAACTCCATCTTCTCCAGGGTCAGAAAATTCCAGCAGTTTACCCCCTGCCATGCCAAGGCACAGGTTGGAGAAGCTGACATCCACCCCAACGGGATCCACCTACGAGTAATCAGCCAGGCGAAGGCTAAAACATCTGCCCCCGCACCCACCTGCAACTTGGGCTGGTCCGACATCCCGAAAATGGCCTCTAGGAGACCCGGCTCCAAGTCCATATGCAGCACCCCCGAGATGATGTTAAATACCTCCCTCCAATACCTTTCCAGTGTCGAGCAGGACCAAAACATGTGCACATGGTATGTGGGGCCCCTCTCACAGTGCTCGCAGACATCCTCCACACCCTCGAAAGGCCAGCTCATCCTGGCTTTTGTGAGGTGCGCCCTAAGGGGCTGGTTTAGCACAGTGGGCTAAACAACTGGCTTGTAATGCAGAACAAGGCAGCAGTGCGGGTTCAATTCCCGTACGGCCTCCCCGAACAGGCGGCGGAATGTGGCGACTAGGGGATTTTCACAGTAACTTAATTGAAGCCTGCTTGTCATAATAAGCGATTATTATTGTTACACGACCTTCAATTGTATCAACCTGAACCTCACGCATGAGTTTGGGGCATTTACCCTTCGCAGCACCTCACCCCACAGACCCTCGTCCTTCACCGCCCCCCTCCCCCCCCCCTACCCAGTTCTTCCTCCTACTTTACATAAACTCCCTCCATGGACACCCCATTCTTCTCCTCCAAAATCCTCCCATAGATCGCCGATACCACCCCACACTTCACACTGCGTGGGTCTCACCCCCACAACCCAAAGATGTGTAGGGTAGGTGGATTGGCCACGCTGAATTGCCTCTTAAACAGAAAAAATTAATTGGGTACTCTAAATTTATTTTAAAAAAGGAATGGAGAACCCGGCCCCCTAATTTGTACTTTTTATTTAAATATATGGAAGACAGCTAATGAACAGAGTCATGGGAGTTGGCTAATTAACTTTTAATGTAAGAATAAACATTTATTTAACAAGAAACGATTATCTATATGACACTAATCCTGTATCTCAACTATACATTTACAGATATATACAAATTCATAAGTAGATGAGGGGCAGCACGGTAGCATGGTGGTTAGCATAAATGCTTCACAGCTCCAGTGTCCCAGGTTCGATTCCCGGCTGGGTCACTGTCTGTGCGGAGTCTGCACGTCCTCCCCGTGTGTGCGTGGGTTTCCTCCGGGTGCTCCGGTTTCCTCCCACAGTCCAAAGATGTGCGGGTTAGGTGGATTGGCCATGATAAATTGCCCGTAGTGTAGTAAAAAGTAAGGTTGGTGCGGGGGGGGGGGGGTTGTTGGGTTACGGGTATAGGGTGGATACGTGGGTTTGAGTAGGGTGATCATGGCTCGGCACAACATCGAGGGCCGAAGGGCCTGTTCTGTGCTGTACTGTTCTATGTTCTAGATACGAGTTGAAAATCTATTTGATTCTCACATTGAGTACACAGTCCATGTAAACTGACAGATGACCTGTGCTCAGACACCACCACACTCTGTGTGACAGATGCCATCCAACGCGACTTCTATGGATTACTGATCAACTCGCCCAGACTCTTGTCACACTCTAAGCCAACTGATCTCACAGAAGTTCTGTCTTTTAACTTGGTTTTCGAATCTCAAAGAACTCGTATTTGAATCTTCTCCCAAATGGTACTTTCTCTCAGACATCTTCAACAAGGATGCAGCTCCAGGATTTCAACCTCTCCTGATGTTCTTCTCCCCCGGATTATCACGCACATTCAATTAATTACTTTAATCTGGATTGTTCCTGTCCTTTTCTTTTTTTAAAAATAATTTTTATTCAAATTTTCACATTTTCACAAAAAAGAAAACAATAACAGAAAATTCTAAGAACAAAAAAAAACAGAACCCCCCCCCCGCCGTAAATACAAAAGAGAAACAATAAATTAACGCCCGTCATTGGCAAAAAAACAGATACTCAACCCAAAATAAAAACAAAGAGACAACCCCCCCCCCCCCCCCCCCCCCCCCGCCAGGAGATCTAGGAATGGTTGCCATCTCCTGAAAAACCCCTGCATTGACCCCCTTAGGGCAAATTTCACCCTCTCTAATTTAATAAACCCCGCCATATCGTTGACCCAGGCCTCCACGCTTGGGGGCCTCGCATCCTTCCACTGAAGAAGAATCCTCCGCCGGGCTACTAGGGACGCAAAGGCCAGAACACCAGCCTCTTTCGCCTCCTGCATTCCCGGCTCCACTGCAACCCCAAATATTGCGAGTCCCCTGCCTGGATTGACCCTGGATCCTACTACCCTTGATACCGTCCTTGCTACACCCTTCCAAAATTCCCCCAGCGCTGGGCATGCCCAGGACATGTGGATATGGTTTGCTGGGCTCCCTGAGCACCTAATACACCTGTCCTCGGTCCCAAAAAACCGGCTCATCCTTGTCCCGGTCATATGAGCCCTATGCAGCACCTTAAACTGTACGAGGCTAAGCCTCGCACACGAAGAGGAGGAGTTCACCCTTTCTAGTGCATCCGCCCACGTCCCCTCCTCAATCTCCTCACCCAGCTCCTCCTCCCATTTATCTTTCAGCTCCTCCACCGAGGCCTCGTCTACCTCCTGCTTCACCTGGTACACTTCCGAGATCCTCCCCTCTCCAACCCATACCCCCGAGAGCACCCTGTCCTGGACCCCACGCGGCGGCAGCAGGGGGAACCCCGCCACCTGCCGCCTGACAAACGCCCTTACTTGCATGTACCTAAAGGTGTTCCCGGGGGGAGCCTGGACTTCCCTCCCAGCTCACCCAGGCTCGCAAACCTCCCGTCTTTGAACAGGTCCCCCAGCCTCCTGACACCTGCCCTGTGCCAACTCAGGAACCCGCCATCAATTCTCCCCGGAACAAACCGGTGGTTCCCCCATATCGGAGACCCCATCGTGGCCCCCACCTCCCCCCTGTGCCGCCTCCATTGCCCCCAAATCTTGAGGGTAGCTGCCACCACCGGGCTCGTGGTATACCTCGTTGGAGGGAGCGGCAGCGGTGCCATTGCCAATGCTTCCAGGCTCGTACCCACACAGGATGCCATCTCCAGCCTCTTCCATGCCGCCCCCTCCCCGTCCATTACCCACTTATGCACCATCGCTGCGTTGGCAGCCCAATAATACCCACAGAGGTTGGGCAACGCCAGCCCCCTCCCATCCCTGCCCCGCTCCAAGAACAACCGTCTCACCCTTGGAGTCCCGTGTGCCCACACAAACCCCGTAATGCTCCTGTTAACCCGTCTGAAAAAGGCCTTCGGGATAAGGATGGGGGAGGCACTGGAACAGGAACAGAAACCTCGGGAGCACCGTCATCTTGATTGACTGCACCCTACCCACCAAAGACAGCGGCAGCATGTCCCACCTCTTAAACTCCTCCATTTGCTCCACCAGCCTTGTGAGGTTTAGCTTATGCAAGGCCCCCCAGCTCCTGGCCACCTGAACACCCAAGTACCTGAAGCTCCTCTCCGCCCTTTTCAGTGGGAGCCTCCCAATCCCCCCCTCCTGGTCCCCCGGGTGTACCACAAACAGCTCGCTTTTCCCAAAGTTAAGCTTATACCCTGAGAAATCCCCAAATTCCCGGAGAACCCCCATCACTACCGGCATTCCCCCCACCGGATCCGCCACATACAACAATAGGTCATCCGCATCGAGCGACACTCGGAGCTCCTCCCCACCCCGGACCAGCCCCCTCCAATCCCCCGAATCCCTCAGCGCCATAGCCAGGGGTTCAATTGCCAGCGCAAAAAGTAGGGGGGACAGGGGACACCCCTGCCTCGTCCCTCGTTATAGTCGAAAATACTCCGACCTCCTCTTATTCGTTGCCACACTCGCCATCGGGGCCTCATACAACAGCCTCACCCAACTGACAAACCCCTCCCCAAACCCAAACCTTTCCAGCACCTCCCACAAGTACCCCCATTCGACCCTATCAAAGGCCTTCTCCGCATCTAGCGCCACCACAATCTCCGCCTCCCCTTCCACCGCCGGCATCATAATAACGTTCAAGAGCCTCTGTATATTAGTGTTCAGCTGCCTCCCCTTCACAAACCCCGTTTGATCCTCGTGGATAACCTGCGGCACACAATCTTCTATCCTCGTGGCTAAGATCTTTGTCAACAGCTTGGCGTCCACATTCAGGAGTGAGATCGGCCTGTATGACCCACACTGCAGGGGATCCTTGTCTCGCTTAAAGATCAAGGAGATCAGCGCCCGAGACATCGTCAGGGGCAAAGCCCCCCCCCCCCCCTCGACTCGTTGAAGGTCCTAACCAACAGGGGGGTTCCTGTCCTTTTCAATAGTTATTCTAAAGATTAGGATATTATGATCACTGTTTCCCAAATGTTCCTCCACTGCCATGTGATCCACTTCATTGAAATGTGGAACTTGTTCAAGGAACAGAGACTACGTGTCCTTAATATGTATGTCCCTGTCAGGGAAAAGATGGTCGAGTGAGGGAACCATGGTTAACAAGAGAGGTTGAATGTCTTGTTAAGAGGAAGAAGGATACTTATGTAAGGCTGAGGAAACAAGGTTCAGACATGGCGCTGGAGGGATACAAGATAGCCAGGAGGGAACTGAAGAAAAGGATTAGGAGAGCTAAGAGAGGGCATGAAAAATCTTTGGCGGGTAGGATCAAGGAAAACCCCAAGGCCTTTTACACATATGTGACAAATATGAGAATGACTAGAGCAAGGGTAGATCCGATCAAGGACAGTAGCGGGAGATTGTGTATTGAGTCTGAAGAGATAGGAGAGGTCTTGAACGAGTACTTTTCTTCAGTATTTATGAATGAGAGGGGCCATATTGTTGGAGAGGACAGTGTGAAACAGACTGGTAAGCTTGAGGAGATACTTGTTAGGAAGGAAGATGTGTAGGGCATTTTGAAAAACTTGAGGATAGACAGGTCCCCCGGGTCTGACGGGATATATCCAAGGATTCTATGGGAAGCAAGAGATGAAATTGCAGAGCCGTTGGCAATGATCTTTTCGTCCTCACTGTCAACAGGGGTGGTACCAGGGGATTGGAGAGTGGCGAATGTCGTGCCCCTGTTCAAAAAAGGGAATAGGGATAACCCTGGGAATTACAGGCCAGTTAGTCTTACTTCGGTGGTAGGCAAATTCATGGATAGGATTTCTGAGCATCTGGAAAGACACTGCTTGATTAGGGATAGTCAGCATGGATTTGTGAGGGGTAGGTCTTGCCTCACAAGTCTTATTGAATTCTTTGAGGAGGTGACCAAGCACGTGGATGAAGGTAAAGCAGTGGATGTAGTGTACATGGATTTTAGTAAGGCATTTGATAAGGTTCCCCATGGTAGGCTTATGCAGAAAGAAAGTGGGAAATTTGGCCAGTTGGATAACAAACTGGCTAACCGATAGAAGTCAGAGAGTGGTGGCGGATGGCAAATATTCAGCCTGGAGCCCAGTTACCAGTGGCGTACCACAGGGATCAGTTCTGGGCCCTCTGCTGTTTGTGATTTTCATTAATGACTAGGATGAGGGAGTTGAAGGGTGGGTCAGTAAATTTGCAGACGATACGAAGATTGGTGGAGTTGTGGATAGTGTGGAGGGCTGTTGTCGGCTGCAAAGAGGCATAGATAGGATGCAGAGCTGGGTTGAGAAGTGGCAAATGGAGTTTAACCCTGAAAAGTGTGAGGTTGTCCATTTTGGAAGGACAAATATGAATGCCGAATATAGGTTAACGGTAGGGTTCTTGGCAATGTGGAGAAGCAGAGAGATCTTGGGGTCTATGTTCATAGATCTTTGAAAGCTGCCACTAAAGTGGATAGAGTTGTGAAGAAGACCTATGGTGTGCTAGTGTTCATTCGCAGAGGGATTGAATTTAAGAGCCGTGAGGTGATGAAGCAGCTGTACAAAACCTTGGTAAGGCCACATTTGGAGTACTGTGTGCAGTTCTGGTCGCCTCATTTTAGGAAGGATGTGGAAGCTTTGGAAAAGGTGCAAAGGAAATTTACCAGGAATGGAGAGTAGGTCTTATGAGGAAAGATTGAGGGTGCTAGGCATTTTCTCATTAGAACGGAGAAGGATGAGGGGTGACTTGATAGAGGTTTATAAGATGATCAGGGGAATAGATAGTGTAGACAGTCAGAGACTTTTTCCCCGGGTGGAACAAACCATTACAAGGGGACATAAATTCAAGGTGAATGGTGGAAGATATAGGGGGGATGTCAGAGGTAGGTTCTTTACCCAGAGAGTAGTGGGGGCATGGAATGCACTGCCTGTGTAAGTAGTTGAGTCGGAAACATTAGGGACCTTCAAGCGGCTATTGGATAGGTACATGGTTTACGGTAGAATGATGGGGTGTAGATTAATTTGTTCTTAATCTAGGACAAAAGTTCGGCACAACATCGTGGGCTGAAGGGCCTGTTCTGTGCTGTATTTTTCTATGTTCTATATTCCTCAGAACCAAATGCAGCATTGCCGCCTTCTTTGTTGGGCCAGAAATACATTGTAATAGGACAGTCAAGCATCGCATTCCACACACTCTCAAAAACCCAGCCATACCAATGGAACACCATTGCTATACAGGCCCATAGTAAGGAGTCACAAACCTTTGGCTGCCTACTCCAATAAGCTGGCTCCTCGCAAGCCCATTTTGCCTTGATTCTGTCCCCTCATAGCTTGCGCTCTTTAATTTGGAGTCTTTTCTACTGCTCCTTACTTTAGCTTTGATGCGACCATCAATTCACACGAGACGATGAGTAGAAGTGAACAGTGGTTTAATAAGCTAGATCTGTGCCTGCCTGCGACTGCTTGGTACTGAGTGCCGCCTACAGGCTTCAGATTTATATACAACCCCCGAGGGGCGGAGCCACAGGCGGAGCCCAAAAGGGCATCAACATAATACAACACAGTACAGTGGTGAATTGTAATAGCATACGTTCACCACAAGCTTCACTGAACAGGATCTGTTTTCTTTGACTTAATTCAAAGGTCTTCTTGGGACCTTTCTCCTTTAGGACCTGCCTCCTGCAGTTCCTTCTCTCACTAGACTGCTGACAACTTGGTATCTCCCTTGAGATCCAGAACTCACTCAACATTAACTGTTACTTTAACTTCAGAGCAACTCATCTAAAATTCTTGGCCTTATTATCTTAGCAATCTTCTTAAATATCCAGCTAGAGAGAGACTTAAACTGCTCCCTTCACCTGAAAGCGTACTCACCAACTGACCTCAAACAGTTTTCTGTTTTCCTATATCTGTGAATGTGGAGTCCTTACATTGCAATCTTTCACATTAGGTACATCAATCCCCAATGCGGGAAAATAAAGTCAAGTACTTTATAAATTAGAAAAACATCATGTAATTTCGCTGTCTCATGTAAAGTTTAGTCCCATGAAAGTTTCAACAGTCAATCGCAAAGATAGATAATTGAAATGCAGATAACAGAGGCCCCACTCTATTACTATATTATTTTTAGAGGGGTCAAGGGAAGAATTGATGTGGTCAAAGTTAAGAATGGAGGTGCTGTTGCAACACCCGGATCTATAGGCCGTCAGCTCGTGGGGCAGATGTAGAGGAATAGATTTGCATGGAAATTAAAAAGATGGGGAAAACCTAAAGTGCAGGCAATGGGGGACATAAATTATGCCAATATAGACACGGATCATAACAATATTACAGTCAGAGAGAGTGATGAGTTTCTGACGTGGATTCAGGGCGTTTTCTTAATCAATGTGTTTCTGGCCTAATAAAGAAGTTAATGGGTTGTCTGGATCCACTTGACCCACCTAATTTTTCAGAATGAGATGCAGCAGTGCCTGCTTCTTTGTTGGGCCAGAAACACGTTGATTTAAAGAGGAGGTACTTCGGGTGCAGTTGAGGTACATTCCCATGAAGGGGAAAGGTTTGGAACAGTAAACTAGAGCTCCTGAATGATGAAACTTTTATAGTGTAAGATGAAACAGTAAAAGGGTGTGCATGTCATATATCAGGCTGATAATGCAAGTGAGAACCAGGCTCGATACAGAAGGTTCAGAGGCCAGTAAGAGAAGAGATGGGGTTAATGCACCAAATTAGTAGTTTGCATCTCTCTTTATCAATGAAGAAGAAGCTAGCCAGTGCCTCCACGATTTTATCCCCTATTTCCCTCACACCCTTGCATGCATCCCTGATCCTGGTGTGTTATCAACCAGCATTTCTAATACCTCCACTTTATCAATTTCTTTCCTATCCAGTGTCTCAATGGCCTTTTCTTTCTGTATGACTTTGGCACACCTTCATTGATAAAAACAGATGCAAAATACTCATTTAGTGCCCTCTGCCTCCATAAATGGATCTTTTTTCTCCCAAAGCAGGCCCCGTCCCTTCTCTTACGATCTTTTGAATATTTATGTATCTATACAAACCTTTTGGATTCTCTATTATGTTAGCTGCCAGACTCTTCTCATACTCTCCCTTTCCTTCTCTTATTTTTTCTTTATTCCCCAGTTAGCGACATCAACGTTTCCACCCATTCTCAGAGATCATAGAACTTATTTCATAGAATTTACAGTGCAGAAGGAGGCCATTTGGCCCATTGAGTCTGCACCGGCTCTTGGAAAGAGCACTACCCAAGCCCACACCGCCACCCTATTCCAGTAACCCAGTAATCCCACCCCACTTTTTGGACACTAAGGACAATTTATCATGGCCAAACCACCTAACCTGCACATCTTTGGTCTGTGGGAGGAAACCGGAGCACCCGGAGGAAACCCATGCAGACACGGGGAGAACGTGCAGACTCCGCACAGACAGTGACCCAAGCCGGGAATTGAACTTGGGACCCTGGAGCTGTGGAGCAACTGTCCTAACCACTATACTACCGTGCGGCCCTCAATGTCACAATCCTGATTGTGCATAGATGTCACAATTCACCCAGCACATCGCTTCATGGCTCACTTTGGCCTTTTTCAGACTGGTCAAGAGCACAAGAATATAGGCTGATGACGTCAAAAGGACATCACAAATGACCAAGTGTGGCCTGGCGAGTGGCTGTTGGCTCCATCCAAGGTCTAGTGCTGAAAAAGGATCCTCTGCATTGCTGGGATGAGATTACGTGACAGACTCGTTAACTGTGAAAGCTGTGTGAGGGAAGAATGAGCACTGATTGGTTAAGGGCTAGGATGGGTGTTGGAGTGTACATGTTTTGTTATGCTCTTGACGTAGCATAAGCTGCTTCCTTTTTAAAAAAAAATAATTTTTATTGAAATTTTTACAAAATATAAACATCACAACTATATTAACAAAACAACCGCGGTAACAACCCAAGAACAACACCCACCCATCTTCAAACGCAACTACAAACAAAAGAAAAAACGAAAGAACACCCAAACAACAAAAGGGAAAGAAATAACACCCGCCACATCCCACAATCATGTACACAGTTCTCCCTCCCACCGAACCAACCCCTCGGCCTATTTTCCTTGATGTCCACTCTGACACAGGAAGGTTCAGACTTGGAGATAGCTTTAACACATTTATTAAACTGTTAACAATTCTCCTACTTGGATTCGACTCTCCTGTTAATCCTACTATAGCTGCTCAGACTGACAAACCAATCTGCTACATTCCGGGTGGTGGGTGTGATGTGTTTCAATCAACCCTGTGTAATCACTGAGTGTCTCCACTGGAAAGAGGAAGATCATGTGTGCTGTGTCCTTTTATATGGGTTGGTGTAATGCCCCCCTGTGGTAGTGTCACCTCTGTGTGTGTCGTGAATGCCCATTGGTCGTGTCCTATCTTACTGGCCTATTGGTTGACTGTCTGCTTGTCATGTCTCTGGTGCTCTCTCTAGTGTCGAGCTAGTCTACTTATATTTACATTAATCACTTGTGTATTTACAGTGATGCATATCACCACACAGTGTGCCCCCTGCACCATAGTGGCAGAGGCTGCATGTGTATGTGTCACTGAAACCTTATGCCGTCCTCTGTGCCTCACCCTCACTTCCTGAGAGCCTGAGGATAGGAAATAGAGCTGGGCAACCTGACACCTCATAGAATTAGAACTCCTACAGTGCAGAAGGAGGTCATTCAGCCCATCGAGTCTGCACTGACCCTCTGAAAGAGCAGCCTAACTCAGCCCACTCCCCTGCCCTATCCCTGTAACCCCATCTTGTAATCATAGTAATCATAGAATTTACAGTGCAGAAGGAGGCCATTCGGCCCATCGAGTCTGCACTGGCTCTTGGAAAGAGCACCCTACCCAAGGTTAACACCTCCACCCTATCCCCACAACCCAGTAACCCCACCCAACACTAAGGGCAATTTTGGACACTAAGGGCAATTTATCATGGCCAATCCACCTAACCTGCACATCTTTGGACTGTGGGAGGAAACCGGAGCACCCGGAGGAAACCCACGTACATATGGGGAGGATGTGCTGACTCCGCCCAGACAATGACCCAAGCTGGAATCAAACCTGGGACCCTGGCGCTGTGAAGCAATTGTGCTATCCACAATGCTACCGTGCTACAATCACCTTTGAACACGAAGGGGCAATTTAGCATGGCCAATCCACCTAACCTGCACATCTTTGGACTGTGGGAGGAAACCGGAGCATCCGGAGAACATGCAAACTCCACACAGACAGCCACCCGAGGCTGGAATTGAACCCGGTTCCCTGGCTTTGTGAGGCAGCAGTGCTAAACACTGCCGTTGTGCCATCCTTAATGGGACGAGGGTACAATCCGCCTGAAGGAATTCTCCTCAGCATCGCTGGAAAGCTCATGCACCCCTGCAGGATGAACGATCCACAATGTCAGGAAAAGATCCAAGGTGGAGTAACATTGATACTTCCACCGATGAGGACAGAGTTGCAAGCGCTGCACTTGACAGTGGAGGAGGGTGAAAAGGTTAAAATTGAGGCCTTTCCAGGCCAAGAGCCACCGTAGATCAGTGTTGATGGGTAAATAGGACTTTTGCAAGTTGGGGCATGCTGAGCAGAAAAGTTTTGGTTAAGTTCAAATTTACGGAGAGTGCAAGTTGGGAGTCCGGGTCAGGAGAGTATTGGAAACGGTGAGTTTAATGCCACAAAACTATGAAGCCAGGTTTCAATCCCAGCTGAGGCAGGGTTAGAGAAAGCTAATATTACAGCAGTTGTATTTTCTATAGCAGCTCTCTTGAGCCTGTGACCTTCACCCTTGTGAACAATTCACTTGGATCAACTTCATTGATTTTCTTTGGAAGTTTTTAATGTCCTATTGGATTCTCTCAAAGAGTTTTTTCCTTTACATTTTTCAAATGTCTTTTTCTCCGCTGCCTCTTGAGGTCATTAATATGCTTCCTGTGGCAAGATGCTGCAGACTTCTCCAACACATATTAAGATTCTCATTTAAATATATAAAATCATTATTAAGTTGAATTCGCTCCGCTCCTCCTACCCCCCAAACCGCTGGTGCAACGTGGAAGTCTGAAGTCAGGATGAATCATGAATCGGGCTGAATTCTCCGCTTGGGAGACTATGGGCGCGATTCTCCGCAAAGGCGGAGAGTTGTGAAGGCTGCCACGAGACCGACCGTGTTTCACGGCAGCCTCCGCGCCCTCTCCTGGGACCTGATTCTGCTCCCCGGTCGGGGCTAGCATCGCGGCCCCGTGAACTCCGGCATCGCGGGCTTAATGAATTTCGCTAAGTCCGCGCGCCAAAGTTAGCGACGGCTGACGCATATGATAACGTCAGCCACGCATGCGCGGATTGGACGACTCCAACCCGCGCATGCGCGGATGACGTCATCCGCGCATATGCGTCAGACCCGCGCATGCGTGGTCCGTAATGCCCCTCAGCCGCCCCGCGGACTTATCCTGCGGGGCGGCGGAGGGAGAAAGAGTGCGCGGGAATTGGACCCGCTGCCCGCGATCGGTGGGCACCGATCGCGGGCCCATGCCACCCTTGGCACGGCCGTGGTGCGGCCGTGCCAATCGGTGGCATGGTTTTGCAGAACGGCACTTTGCGGCCGTTTTCACGAACTGGTATAGCAGGTGTATTAAAAATCGTGAAAACGGCCGTAAAGGCCTTGGAAATCGGCCCATCGGCCAGGGGAGAATCGCTGCTCGCCGTAAAAAAAACGGCGAGCAGTGATTCGTGTCAGGGGGCGGGCGTGGGGGGGGGGGGGGGGGCAGAATAGCGGGAGGGCGTCGGACCAGCGTTGCCGTAAAAATTTGCGCCGCCCGCTATTCTCCGCCCCGTCGTGAGTGCGGTGAATCGCGCCCTATGGGTGGGATTCTTCGCTTGCTGATACCAAAATCGCAAAATACGATTGGGTGGAGAATAGCTTCCGACGCCAAAATCTGGGTAGGCGCTGGTTTGACGCCAAATCGGGATGTTCCAGCACCCCAAAAATGCCGTAAATACGTCGCTGGCTGCGTGGGTTTAAAGTACAGTGGGCATATCATTAGCGGGCCTGACACCCTATTCTCCGAGGCCTCCGAGACTCACTGCCTCCGATGGGCCGAGTTCCCGACAGCGTGGTTCACTTATGGTTTCAAAAATCGTGAACCTGGCACCGTGGCCGCTGAGCGAGAGGAGGTAGGAAATGGGAGATCCGTCGGTGGGTGGAGCAAGATGGCCAACGTAATGGCGGTCAGTGCCTGGGCACTGCCCCAGTTCTGTGGAGGGGCACCCCTGCTGCTTGGCCTGTTCCCCCCTTCCCCCAGCCCAGGTCCCCCCCATGGCAGCCAGCACGGCCGGTGTCCGGGCCATTTTGCTGCACACTCACTGACCATCCACCCCGGCCCCTGGTTCTACACATGACACCGGCTGTATGGGTGCGGCCACCCTGGCACTCCAACCCCCCGCCACAGCACGCCCCCTCCCAACCCCCCCCGGCCCAACCGGCCACCACCCACCGGCGGACCACCTAGGGCAACACCCACAGCAAACTCCTGTGAGGGCAGTGCCAGCCAATTGTACCCCTGGCAGCAGGAACGGGCGCTAGGACCAGGGGCATTGATGGTGCCGGGCAACGATGGGGCAGGGATGCGGGGGTGGGGGTGGGGAGGGACATGCATGGGCCAAGCCAACCAGGGGCACACTATAGACCATCGAAGCTGGTTGGGCAATGCTGGCCGCCGTGGTGATGGTCGCAGCTCTGCGAGATGCCCTGCGGCCGCGTGAGCGGGGGTCACTCAGAGAGAAGGTAGAAGACACAGCAGCGGAGTGGGCCTGGCTGCAGAGGACCTGGCTGCAGAGGACCTGGCTGCAGAGGGCCTGGCTGCAGAGGGCCTGGCTGCAGAGGGCCTGGTTGCAGAGGACCTGGCTGCAGAGGGCCTGGCTGCCGAGGGCTTGGCTGCCGATGGCCTGGCTGCAGAGGGCCTGGCTGCAGAGGGCCTGGCTGCAGAGGGCCTGGCTGCAGAGGACCTGGCTGCAGAGGGCCTGGCTGCAGAGGGCCTGGTTGCAGAGGACCTGGCTGCAGAGGACCTGGCTGCAGAGGGCCTGGCTGCCGAGGGCTTGGCTGCAGAGGGCCTAGCTGCCGAGAGCCTGGTTGCAGAGGGCCTAGCTGCAGAGGGCCTGGCTGCAGAGGGCCTAGTTGCAGAGGGCCTAGTTGCAGAGGGCCTGGCTGCAGAGGGCCTTGCTGCAGAGGGCCTGGCTGCAGAGGACCTGGCTGCAGAGGGCCTAGTTGCAGAGGGCCTGGCTGCGGAGGGCCTTGCTGCAGAGGGCCTGGCTGCAGAGGGCCTGGCTGCAGAGGGCCTGGCTGCAGAGGGCCTAGTTGCAGAGGGCCTGGCTGCCGAGGGCTTGGCTGCAGAGGGCCTGGCTGCAGAGGGCCTGGCTGCCGAGAGCCTGGCTGCCGAAAGCCTGGCTGCAGGGGGCCTAGCTGCAGAGGGCCTAGCTGCCAAGGGCCTGGCTGCCGAGAGACTGGCTGCAGGGGGCCTAGCTGCAGAGGGCCTGGCTGCCGAGGGCTTGGCTGCAGAGGGCCTGGCTGCAGAGGGCCTGGCTGCAGAGGGCCTGGCTGCAGAGGGCCTGGCTGCCGAGGGCTTGGCTGCAGGGTGCCTGGCTGCCGAGAGCCTGGCTGCAGAGGGCCAGGCTGCAGAGGGCCTGGCTGCCGAGAGCCTGGCTGCAGAGGGCCTGGCTGCAGAGGGCCTGGCTGCCGAGGGCTTGGCTGCAGAGGGCCTGGCTGCAGAGGGCCTGGCTGCCGAGGGCTTGGCTGCAGGGGGCCTGGCTGCAGAGGGCCTGGCTGCAGAGGGCCTGGCTGCAGAGGGCCTGGCTGCTGAGGGCCTGGCTGCCGAGGGCCTAGCTGCAGAGGGCCTGGCTGCAGAGGGCCTAGCTCCAGAGGGACTGGCTGCAGAGGGCCTGGCTGCAGAGGGCCTTGCTGCAGAGGGCCTGGCTGCAGAGGAATGGGCTCCAGAGGACTTGGCTGCAGAGGGCCTGGCTGCAGAGGAATGGGCTCCAGAGGACTTGGCTGCAGAGGGCCTGGCTGCCGAGAGCCTGGCTGCAGAGGAATGGGCTCCAGAGGACGTGGCTGCAGAGGGCCTGGCTGCAGAGGGCCTGGCTGCAGGGGGCCTAGCTGCGGAGGGCCTAGCTGCAGAGGGCCTGGCTGCCAAGGGCCTGGCTACCGAGGGCTTGGCTGCAGGGGGCCTAGCTGCCAAGGGCCTGGCTGCCGAGGGCTTGGCTGCAGGGGGCCTAGCTGCAGAGGGCCTGGCTGCCGAGGGCTTGGCTGCAGGGGGCCTAGCTGCAGAGGGCCTGGCTGCAGAGGGCCTGGCTGCCGAGAGCCTGGCTGCAGAGGAATGGGCTCCAGAGGGGCAGGTGGCAGGCCGGACATCCAACAGGCCGAGGAGGAGGTGCCAAGGTGGCGCCGCATGAGGCCTCGCGTGTACCAGCGCCACCTGTCATTCCAGCTGCCGGACCGTGCAGGCTGTCGGAGACTCCTGATGAGCAAAGAGACAATGTGACATATCTGCCAGATGATGGCACACTTGGCACCGCGGGGGTATGGCAGCGGACACCAACTCCTGACGAACGTCAAGGTGACGGTCGCCCTGAATTTCTATGCGACGGATTCCTTCCAGTCGCCGAGTGGGGACCTGTCCGGGATCTCACAGACCTCGCCACACAGGTGCATCCACGTTGTCACGGAGGCCCAAAATGCTCAGGTGAAGCAGTACATCCATTTCCATGGGGCCCTCCAATACGATGCTGAGAGATTCACCCTCCAGGATGCCCGGGCAGCGGGGTTCGCTGCCATCGCCAGAATGTCCCAGGTCCAGGGGATGATCGACAGGATGCATGTCGCTCGCCAGGCACCTGCAGATAACAGGCCGCTGTCTGCAAACAGAGAGGGGTACCTCTCAATGAACATCCGGCTGGTCTGTGACCATCAGCTGCACATCATACCCGGGCAGTGTGCCCGATTCCTTCATCCTGGCACACGCGGCGGTCCATGGCATGTTTGAGGGACACACCCCTGACTGAGGTGTTGGTCCTGGGCAGGATCTGCCGGTGTCTTCAGGACCCAGTCTGCAGCCGCCATGCCAGGTTCACGAACATTGAGAGGACACGTGACCGACTGTCGGGAAGTTGGCAGTTGGCCCATTCCTCCCGAGGCCGTCCCAATGGTGTGCGGCGTACTTTTTGAGGGGGCGGAGCATCTGAAGTACAGCGCCGCCCGCGATTTCGGTGTAAAAACGGATTCTCCGGCCCATCGCCAAAGGCGATTTCGACATTGGCAGTCGTAGAATCCCTCCCACTGTATGCTTTCAAGGTGAGGTTAATCATTTTTGGTTGTAAGGCATTCATTTCTGATGCATTTTTAGGCTGTTCAGTTGAATTTCCTGGGACTGAATATACGATCAATCTCAAACATTCACTATCGGTGACTGATTTTTTTCCCCCTCGCCTCAATTTCTCAGTTTCTCTTTGATAGTTTAGTCCCCCATTTTCCTGATGTTGACTCATTCTCGGGGAAAGGTCAATGATTGCTCCAAGCTCTTGCCAAAGTCAATTCCTCTTGGGTGTGACCCTGAGGTCAATAATAAAGTTCTCTATTTCTTACCTCTGGAGCCTCACTGCGAATTTGACCTGGGGGCATGACCGTTGGGCCTAGTTTTCCCTTCCCCATGAAGCCTGCCCACTATGACCTCCACCAGGAATCACTGCTACAGGAATCGTCTGTCATTTCCCCTTCCTCAACCTAAAGTTTGGCACTTTAGTCAAACTGCAATGTCCCACAATAGGCCCTTCTTGCACACATCCTGGATGAAGGACAGTCAATTCTGCTCAAAATGGATGGAGTCTGGAACATTCATGTGTGGTAGTCACCACTGTTGTATGATATTGTATATTTGGGTATTACGGTAAGGCCCCTTTACTACAGGTACAGGGGTAGATCCCTGCCTGCTGGCTCCGCCCAGTAGGCAGAGAATAAATGTGTGTGCTCTCCGAACAGCAGCCATTTCGTCAGCTGCTGTAGGAGGCCATACATCTCTGTGTAATAAAGCCTCTATTACATTCTACTCACGTCTCATCATAATTGATAGTGCATCAATTTATTACACAGAGATTTTCAGAGATGGACCTCCGCATCAAGCCGGATCGCCTGCAGCTGCATCCTCAAGCAGACAACGCCAAAAAAGATTTCAAACATTGGCCAGTTTGCTTTGAAGCATACATCGGGTCTGCGCCAGACCCAATCCCAGAAGCACAGAAGCTCCAGATTCTGTACACGCGGCTGAGCTCCAACGTTTTTCCCCTCGACCAGGATGCACCGACCTACGCAGAGACCATGGCACTACTGAAGGAGAATTACACTCAGCAGACCAACAAGATCTACGCCAGGCACCTCCTGTCCATGCGGCACCAACTTCCCGGTGAGTCTGTGGAAGATTTCTGGCATGCCCTGTCTTGTTATGCTCTTGGCGTAGCATAAGCGGCTTCCTTGATGTGCACTCTGACAAAGGAAGGTTCAGACATGGAGATAACTTCAACACGCTTATTGAACTATTTACAATTCTCCTACTTAGGTTCGACTCTGCTGTTAATCTTTCTATAGCTACTCAGACTGACGAACCAGTCTGCTACAATCCAAGTGGTGGGTGTGATATTGAATCAACCCTGTGTCTGTACTCACTGAGTGTCTCCACTGGAAAGAGGAAGATCATGTGTGCTGTGTCCTTTATATATGGGTTGGTGTAAAGCCCTCCTGTGGTAGTGTCACCTCTGTGTGTATCGTGAATGCCCATTGGTCTTGTCCTATTTTACTGACCTATTGGTTGAGTGTCTGTGTGTCATGTCTCTGGTGCTCCCTCTAGTGTCTAGCTAGTTTACGTGTACTTACATTAACCCCTTGTGTACCTACAGTGATGCATATCACCACATGCCCTGCTCGCCCTGGTGAGAGACTGTGACTGCCAGGCCATTTCGGCCACTGCACATTTGAACCTGCTAATGAGAGACGCGTTCGTTACAGGCATAGGGTCTGACTACATGCGCCAGCGCCTCTTAGAAGAGGCCACACTTGACCTCGCGGCGACCAAGAAACTAGCGCTCTCACTTACAGCCGCCTCATGCCATGTACAGGCTTATGCCCCCGACCGCACAGCCCACCCCCCCTATGTGCCGTGGATCCCACCGATCGCCACCCCATCGTGGACCCCGTCAGCGACTGCCCACAGCCAACCCCACGCCTGAGCCGCACGGCAGCCAACCAACCCCGGGGGACCCAAATGCTGCTTCTGCGGACAGACAAAACACCCCCGGCATCGCTGCCCGGCGCGGAGCGCGCTCTGAAAGGCCTGTGGCAATAAGGGACATTTTGCTGCAGTGTGCCAGGCCCGCTCAATCGCCACTATTGTCCTGACACCCCTCACGTGTGGCCAGTGGGCGCTGTCATCTTGCTCCACTCACAACACATGCAGTCCGTGGGCACGCCATCTTGCTTGCCTCAGAACCAATGGGCGCCGCTATCTTGCCTGCCCCAGGACACGTGCGGCCCGTGCGCGCCACCATCTTACCCACCTCAGGACCCCTGCCCATCGGCCACCTCATTGGGCCGCTCATCGCCTGCAACCGCCGCCGACCAGCCGTGTCTCGCTTCGGTCACGATCGACCAGTCTCGACCACACAACCTCGCGACCGCGTCAACAAAGATGAAGGTCGCCAGGCACGAGATATCCTGCCTTCTGGACTCAGGGAGCACTGAGAGCTTCCTCCACCCCGATACGGTAAGGCGCTGCTCCCTCACAGTACACCCCGCCAACCAAAGAATCTTCCTGGCCTCCGGATCCCACTCCGTGGTGATCCTGGGGTACTGCATCGCCACTTTCACCGTCCAGGGCATACAGTTCAGCGGCTTCCAGCTCTACATCCTCCCCAACCTCTGCCCTGCCTTGCTACTTGGCCTGGACTTCCAGTGCAACCTCCAGAGCCTAACCCTGAAATTTGGTGGGCCCCTACCACCCCTTACTGTATGCGGCCTTGCGACCCTTAAGGTCGACCCGCCTTTCCTTTTTGCAAACCTAACCCTGGATTGCAAACCCGTCGCCACTAGGAGCAGGCGGTACAGGGCCCAGGACAGGACCTTCATCAGGTCTGAGGTCCAGCGGCTGCTGCGGGAAGGTATCATCGAGGCCAACAACAGCCCCTGGAGAGCCCAAATGGTAGTGATGGAAACCGGTGAGAAAAACAGGATGGTCGTTGACTACAGTCAGACCATCAATCGGTACACGCAGCTCAAAGCACACCCCCGCCCACGCATATCTGATATGGTCAATCAGATTGCACAGTACCGGGTCTTCTTCTGGACCTGAAATCTGCCTACCACCAGCTCCCCATCCGTAAGGCGGCCTGCCCATACAGTGCGTTTGAATCAGACGGCCGCCTTTACCATTTCCTTAGGGTTCCCTTCGGCATCACCAACGGGGTGTCGGTCTTCCAACGGGAGATGGACCAAATGGTTGACCGGTACGGACTGCGGGCCACTCTCCCATACCTGGACAACGTCACAATCTGCGGCCACGACCAGCAGGACCACGACGCTAACCTTTCCAAATTTCCCCACACCGCCACTCTCCTCAACCTAACTTACAACAAGGAGAATTGTATGTTCAGCATGAACTGATAAGCCATCCTCGGCTATGTGGTTCAGAATGGAGTTCTCGGGCCCGACGCCGACCGCATGCGCCCCCTCATGGAATACCCCTCCCCCACTGCCCCAAGGCCCTCAAACGATGCCTGAGGTTCTTTTCGTATTACGCCCAATGGGTCCCAAACTATGCGGACAAGGCCCGCCCACTCATTCAATCCACCGCTTTCCCACTGACGGCTGAGGCTCACCAGGCCTTCAACCTTATCAAGGCCGACATCACCAAGGCCGCGATGCACGCAGTTGATGAGACGTTCCCCTTCCAAGTCGAGAGCAATACATCAGATGTCTGGTCTCCACCCTCAACCAGGCAGGCAGGCCCGTGGCGTTCTTTTCCCGCACCCTCCACGTCTCCGAAATTCGGCACTCCTCCGTTGAAAAGCAGGCCCAAGAGATCGTTGACTGTGTGACATTGGAGGCATTACCTGGCTGGCAGGAGATTCACTCTCCTCACTGACCAACGGTTGGTTGCCTTCATGTTTAACAACACACAGCGGGGGTAATATCAAAAATGATAAAATCTTGAGGTGGAGGATCGAGTTCTCCACCTACAACTATGAGATTTTGTATCGCCCCAGTAAACTCAACGAGGCCCCTGATGCCCTGTCCCGAGGTACATGTGCCAGCGCACAAGTGGACCGACTCCTGACCCTGCACGACAATCTCTGTCACCCATGAGTCACCCGCTTTTACCACTTCATTAAGGCCCGCAATCTGCCCTACTCCATCGAGGAAGTCAGGGCTATCACCAGAGACTGCCAGGTCTGCGCGCAGTGTAAACCGCACTTGTACCGGCCAGACCGTACGTGCCTCCCGCCCCTTTGAATGCCTCAGCGTGGACTTCAAAAAGCCCCTCCCCTCCACCGACCGCAACACGTACTTTCTCAATGTGGTCGACGAGTATTCCCGATTCCGCTTCGCCGTCCCATGCCCCGATATGAGGTCTGACACCATCATCAAAGCCCTCAACACCATCTTTGCTCTGTACGGTTTCCCCGCCTATGTCCACAGCGACCGGGGATCCTCATTTATGAGCGATGAGCTGCGCCAGTACCAGCTCAACAGGGGCATTGCCTCGAGCAGGACGACCAGCTACAAGCTCAGGGGAAACAGGCAGCTGGAACAGGAGAATGGGACGGTCTGGAGGGCCGTCCAGCTGGCCCTACGGTCCAGAAATCTCCCGGCCTCCCGCTGGCAGGAGGTCCTCCCGACGCACTTCACTCCATTCGGTCGCTCCTGTGCACCGCAACTAACATAACCCCCCATAAACGACTCCTTGCCTTCCCCAGGAAGTCCACCTCCTGGGTTTCGCTCCCAACGTGGCTGGCAGCTCCAGGACCCGTTCTCCTCCGTAAACACATGCGGCTCCACAAGGTGGACCCGTTGGTTGAGAGGGTACAGCTACTCCATGCAAACCCGCAGTACGCCTATGTAGCGTACCCCGACGGCCGCCAAGACACAGTCTCCCTCAGGGACCTGGCACCAGCTGGGTCCCCACACCCTCCCCCTCTGCCCCAGCGCCACCCTCCCTTCACCTGGCGCACCCCATCGCAGCCCCCACTCCAGTACAATCCATCCTTCCCTTGCTCCCACCCAGGGGTGAAGAGGATTTCGACATGCTTCCGGAGTCACCGAAGACCAAGGCTACGCCTGAGTTGCCACCAGCACTGCGGCGCTCTGAATGACAGATCAAGGCACCCGATTGTCTAAATTTGTAACCTTCTTTGTAATTTTAAAACCAATCTGTCTGTATATAGTTTCCCACCACCCCAGCTGGAGTCATTTTTAACAGGGGGTGAATGTGGTAGTCACCACTGTTGTATTATATTGTATATATGGGTATTACGGTAAGGCCCTGTACTACAGGTACGGGGGAAGATCCCTGCCTGCTGGCTCCGCCCAGTCAGCGGAGTATAAATGTGTGTACTCTCCGAACAGCAGCTATTTCGCCAGCTGCTGTAGGAGGCCACACATCTCAGTGTAATAAAGCCTCAATTACATTCTACTCTCATCTCATCGTAATTGATAGTGCATCATCCTGCTTATGGAGTGCTTTTTTCCTTTATTCTTTCATGGGATGTCGGAGCGGCTGGCAAGGCAAGCATTTGTTGCCACGCCTTAATTACGCTTAAACTGAGTTGACTTGCTGGGCCATTTCAGAGGGTAATTAGGGGTCAACCAGATTACCATGGGTCTCGAGTCACATGTAGGCCAGGCGGGCTAAGGATGGCAGTTTTCCTTGGCAGGTGGGGATTTACAACAATGGTTTCATGGTCATTATTAGACTTTTATTTATTTATTTATTTACCATTTATTTCATAATTGAGAGTTAATGAGGTCACTCCACCTACCCTGCACACCTTTGGGATGTGGAGGTGAGACCCACGCAGACACTGGGAGAATGTACAAACTCCCCACGGTGTGACCCAGGGCTGGGACCGAACCCGGGTCCTCAATTATTAGACTTTTAATTTCGGATCGATCCTGAAAACATGGTGCATTGGTAGAGGCAAGGGGTCGCTCAGTACATTTTGCTACCTATAGTAGCAGAGGATTGGGGCGTCATAGAAATCATACAATCCCTGCAGTGCAGAAGGAGGCCATTCGGCTCATTGTGTCTGCGTCGACCCTTCAAAAGACCACCCTACCTGGGCCCACACCCTTGCCCTATTCCCGTAACCCCACGTACCACTTGGACACGAAGGGGCAATTGAGCATGGCTAATCCACCTAACCTGCACACCTTTAGTCATGGGGAGAATGTAAATAATAAAGGGCGGACTTTTATCATCCACGTCAATATTTCCCAATGCTTTAGTCCCAATATTAGGTCGGCATCGGCTGAGTGATAGGTCGAACTCTCACCTCTGAGAAAGAAGGTTGTGGTTTCTAACCCACTTCATCACTTGAATGGACCATTGATTGCAGTGCGAGCGCTACACGGTTGGAGGTGCTGCCCTCTGGATGAAACCCTAAACTGGAGCCTCGTCTGTGCCTTGAGGTGAATAGGAAAGATTAAAAGGATTATGTGAATGTCCTGACGTGTTTTTCTTTAACCAACAATATTCAATAAAAAGATTATCTGATCATTTATGGGCCATTTGGGTTTGCAACTTGTGCTTTCTTTACAACCACACCCCAAAAGCATGCAGTGTCTGTGAAGGCACTTTGGGACACCCTAAGGGCAATAATAAAGTTCTGGACTTTATTCCTTTCCTCTGGCGCCTCACTGCGAATTTGACAAAAGTAGCTGTGAACCTAACTGGCGATGAATCCCCAAAGTTCCGTTCAGTATTCACTGTGTTCCCCAACCAGTAACATTGTACCGGTGATAATCCTGTGACTTTGAACTGGTATTTTATTTTTATACCCTTTATTACACAATCCTTCATCCAGGCTTGTTAAATATGAAATGTTTGCAGGTGTTGACAGCCTTTTTAAGAAGACTAATTAGCACCATAAAGGGTAATTGTGTCTGGGAGTAATTTGTGATGTGTATTTACAACAGCAGCACTCAATCATACGCAGCGCAACAGAGGGAAAGTTCTTGAGGCAAACATTGAGAGGAGGCAAAATTTGTTCAGCCCTCGAGGATGGGAAGATCCAGGAAAGTGCTGCGATGATAAGGCCTCCAGTGTTTCATTTTTCTCGAGCTTGCCCTTAGCCTAACATTCATAGACTGTGTCCTTTGTTATCGTTGGTATCGCTCTTTCCCCGGCAATTATCATAAACTTTACAGAACCTGCCCTCTGGTGGATTAGGAATTGTGCTGGAAATCGTTAGAAGTTGCTACATTTATTTGCGAGATTAATTTTCCAGCGGGCCCTGTCAGCGCTCTGTGACGGAGTTGAGAGACCGGTCCTTGGGTTCGTAAGGGCCTCCTTGACAGCTCATTTCAATTTACAGTATCATGGGGGTCTGTCCTAGTAATTGGCATGCAGATTGCAACCGATGCTGCCATAATATGGAAGCAAAGAATTTTCTAGTTCGAATAATGAGCTCGTCTGACTGATGGATGGGGCTTGAGGAGGTCATTGGAAATATTTTGCTGAAATCCTCGCTTCTCGTTTTATTTTATAGCAGGGAACTCTCCAACATCCACCACACGCCTTTGGTTTTTATTTCAGCCCTGTGAGGGATATTTGATTGGGGCTTCTCTCCCTTTTAATAAACTGTTCTAGTACTTAGTATAAAAGCAATGTCATGGTTCATTAAATGCCAGAATCCTGGAGTACAGAGTTTTTTTTTAATTACATTGTAAGAATTAATTGTGGCTGAGTGGATTCTACTCAATCATTTTTAATCCACTTTCGCAAGCAGAGATAAACAGTGTTTAAACTTTCAGCTAAATTTGCTATATTCTGTCAATCTCATTATATATAAACGATGAACACTGAGAAATGCCTGTTTATCATTTTTAAACTGACACTGGATATTTAACAGTGCACATTAAATCTCAGCAATTACAGAAGGGATTCTGAACACCATTGGTAGCAATTTTCTTGCATTGTAAGTCTCAAGGTAGCTGCCCCCCTTCAAAGACAATTTTCAGTGCAATGCCTCTTATTATAAAAACAGATCATTCTTTCCGCAGGATAATGGGCTGTCCGGCAATTTAAAGGCAGAATTTGACATTGCGATTTAAATATTTATTGGTGAACGCTTGAACTCCGTTTGGAACATTTCCTGAACAATTAATCATGACTAACCTTCTCGTTAGAAGGTCAGAAAGTCTACAACACGACTTCCAATAGCAGGTTGGCCATCAAAATGCCACTCAATTGCAATAGTTAGGGGTGACGGTGGCATGAAGGCACTATCACTGGACTGGTAACCCCAAGGCCTCAGGCTAATGCTTCCAGGGACATGGATTCAAATCCCACCACAGCAGCTGGGGAATTTCAATCCAATTAATAAAATCTGGAATTGAAACCGAGTCTCAGTAATGGTGACAATGAAGCCATCACTGATTGTTGTAAAAATCCGCCTGGCCCACTTTAGGGCAGGAAACCTGCCATCCTTACCTGGTCTGACCTACATGTGACTCTCGGCAGGAAAGTGGTTGACTTTTAACTTCCCTCTGGAATGGTGTCCCAGAAGGAAAGAAACAGTAAAATGGTGAAATAAGAATAATGGTCCAAGCTGAATTTTCCCTTTCTGGGCAGCAAGCCACTATGTTCAAAGGGTCGGACACACATGCTGGTCTGATAGTGACACCCACATCCATTGAAAGAACAAGAAATGCATCTCCATCAAGAGTCACTTTGTCCTTATCTCATTGCTGAGAAGGCCGGTTGCATGTTTTACCCTATTGCTGATGGGATCTAAGTGACATGACTTACAGGTCATCCAGAGGCCCGACCATGTTGTCTGAGACCATTCAGCTTATGCCTGATCGTCGTCCACCCATCGCTGCCGTGCAGCAAACCTGCGGAAGCAGTTGGTTGACATCGGAGAGAATGGATGGTATTTATACAACGTCTTTTTTCATGAACTCTGGGTTGATAAGGTTGGCCAGAGTGGAACAAAATGGTGGCAGCACAACTGTGGAGATACATTGGAGAAGGATGGAGTGGTTCGCTGTCTCGAACGATGGGGAAAGGTCAAAGAGGATGAGGGAATATGACGCACCACAGTCGTCACAGAGGAGGGCATTCATCACTTTGGTTAGGGATGCTTCAAAGCTTAAGGGAGATGATCAAGATTGGTACAGGGAGGTTAAGGAGAGTTAGGCATGAAGATGTTTTCATAGAGTCATAGAATCCCTACAGTGCAGAAGGAGGCTACTTGGCCCATTGAGTCCACACTGATCCTCTAAACAGACACCCGACCAAGGCCCTCACCCTAACCCAGTAACCCCATCTAACCTTTTGGACAATTTATCATGGCCAATCCAAGATTACGTGGAGTTGATCTTTCACTTTCTACTCCTCCCCGTCTACTTTGTCAATACCTTTTATCATCTCATATACCTCAATTAGATCTTCTGTGGAAAGTATCGGCCTAAACTGCTCAATCCCGCTTCATAATTAGGGGCTGGTTTAGCACAGTGGGCTAAACAGCTGGCTTGTATTGAGAACAAGGCCAGCAGCGCGGGTTCCCGTACTGGCCTCCCCGAACAGGCGCTGGAATATGGTGACTAGCGACTTTTCACAGTAACTTCATTGAAGCCTACTTGCGACAATAGGGATTTTTATTAATATTATAATACAAACCCCTCATCTCGAAAATCACCCAACGTTTCAGCCAATTAGAATCCCTGAACCAACAGGTAAAACCTCCCCATCACCACTTTTTCACAGTAACCCCTCTTCCCCATCATCCTGTGTTACTGACTGTATCTCCACTGATGTTAATCCAGCTCCCTCACACTGTCACTCAGTAACTAACCCCTCTCCCCCCCCAGCACCCTGTGTTACTGACTATCTTTACTGATGTTAATCCAGCTTCCTCACACAGTCACTCAGTAACCCCTCTCCCCAGCACCCTGCGTTACTGACTGTATCTCTCATGATGTTAATGCAGCTCCCTCACACTGTCACTCAGTAACCCCTCTCTCCCGGCACCCTGTGTTACTGACTGTGTCTCTCATGATGTTAATCCAGCTCCCTCACACTGTCACTCAGTAACCTCTCTTCCCCAGCACCCTGTGTTACTGACTGTATCTCTACTGATGTTAATCCAGCTCCCTCACACTGCCACTCAGTAACCTCTCTTCCCCAGCACCCTGTGTTACTGACTGTATCTCTACTGATGTTAATCCAGCTCCCTCACACTGTCACTCAGTAACCTCTCTTCCCCAGCACCCTGCGTTACTGACTGTGTCTCTCATGATGCTAATCCAGCTCCCTCACACTGTCACTCAGTAACCTGTCTCCCCCAACACCCTGTGTTACTGACTGTGTCTCTCGTGATGCTAATCCAGCTTCCTCACACTGTCACTCAGTAACCTGTCTCCCCCAGCACCCTGTGTTACTGACCCTGGACTTAAAAAGCTGAAAATGCTGGAAAAACTCAGCAGGTCTGTCAGCATCTGTGGAGAGATAAACAGAATTAACATTTTAAGTCTGTATGTGATAGATTATATAGCTGGAGTGTAGGATAGAGAAGATGGCGAAGAATAAAAGGTCAGAGATAGGTGGGAGTTCAGGAGAGATTGGCAAAGATGTCATAGACACAAGACAAAGAGAATGTTAATGGCAGTGTAAGACTAAAGAAGGTGCTGATCGTAGCAGAAAGGTATGGTAGCCAAATGTGTTATTAGCAGAGCAAAGGTCAGCGCTCTTGGAAAGAAAAACAAGTTACAGATAACCCTTGGGGACAGGGTTGGAAAATTAAATCTCAAAATGGAGGAGAGGATTCATGGTCTGAAGTTGTTGAACTCAAAGTACCTAATCAGAAGATGAGGTGTTGTTTCGCAAGCTTGCGTTGGGCTTCACCGGAACACTGCAGTAGGCCGAGGACAGACATGGGCATGAGAGCAAGGTGCTGAGTTGAAAAGGCAAGTGACAGGAAGGTTGGGGTCATACTTGTGGATGGAGTGAGGATGTTCTGCAAAACAGTCACATGGTTTGTGTTTCGTCTCCTCATTGTTGAGGAGACTGCATTGGGAGCAGCGAATACAGACGACCAAATTGGAGACCCTGGACTTTACTATTTCCGGGGATCCATTGCTCTTTCTTCTTCTTTACCATGTCCATTCACCACCCGCCACCTCTAATATTCAGTTCATACTTTCTAACCCTCCTGTTCTACAGCATGACAGGGAGAGTGAACAGAGGTAACATCGAGGAGGACAAGCTGTTCAAAGAGGGTGGAGGAGGAGAGGTGAGCACCCTCAATCGGTGACCAAAACTGGGTGTTCAGGGGGCAATTTCCTTACGGAGGAAAAGTGCATGTCCGAACTATTTCCTTTTCATTAAAGGATGTGTTCGCTGGAACCTGCCATCTGTTTCAGACATGATGTGGAGATGCCGGCGTTGGACTGGGGTGAGCACAGTAAGAAGTCTTACAACACCAGGTTAAAGTCCAACATGTTTGTTTCAAACACTAGCTTTTGGAGCACTGCTCACCTGAGGAAGGAGCAGTGCTCCGAAAGCTAGTGTTTGAAACAAACATGTTGGACTTTAACCTGGTGTTGTAAGACTTCTTACTGTTTCAGACAGACCTGCACCTCAGAGCAGGCTAAGGATAGCATTGCCAATGGCTTGGAATTTTGTTTTGGGATCCTTCCACTTTGATTATTTGTTCCCACTGCCTCCCTAATGCTGACTAGTGGGCCCCTGGGCCCCTTTGAGTACAGGACTTCTCGTCTCACAGAGACATAGAAAATAGGAGCAGGAGTAGGCCATTCGGCCCTTCGAGTATGCTCCATCATTCATTGTGATCATGGCTGATCATCCAACTCAGTAACCTCTTCCCGTCCCACCCCCCCCTCCCCCCCACCCCTGTAGCCCCTCGAGCTATATCTAACCCCTTCTTGAAAACATGCAATGTTTTGACCCCAACTGCTTTCTGTGGTCGCGAATTCCACCAGCTGACCATCTCTGGGTGAAGAATTTTTATAGATTAGAATTTACAGTGCAGAAGGAGGCCATTCGGCCCATCGAGTCTGCACCGGCTCCTGGAAAGAGCACCCTACTCAAGATCAACACCTCCACCCTATCCCCATAACCCAGTAACCCCACCCAACACTAAGGGCAATTTTGGACACTAAGGGCAATTTACCATGGCCAATCCACCTAACCTGCACATCTTTGGACTGTGGGAGGAAACCGGAGCACCCGGAGGAAACCCACGCACACACGGGGAGGATGTGCAGACTCCGCACAGACAGTGACCCAGCGGGGAATCGAACCTGGGACCCTGGAGCTGTGAAGCAATTGTGCTATCCACAATGCTACCGTGCTGCCCTGTTTTTTGCCCTCTTCTCAGTATTAAATGGTATGCCCTGTATCCTTAGACTGTGATCTCTGGTTTTGGATTCCCCCACCTTTGGGAACATCCTTTCTACATCTACCCGCTCTAGTCCGGTTAGAATTTTGTAGGTTTCTATGAGATCCCCCCTTGTTCTTCAAAATCCAGTGAATATAATCCTAATTGACTCAATTACACTTAGGTCCATCATCTAAATCATTAATGTATATTGTGAATAGCTGGGAGCCTAGCACCGATCCCTGCGGAAGCCCACTAGTCACTGTCTGCCATTTGGAAAAAGGCACCCGTGTATTCCTACCCTTTGTTTCCTGTCTGCAAACCAGTTTTCTACCTATCTCAATACATTAACCCATGAGCTTTAATTTTACACGCTAATCTCTTATGTGGGACTTTATCAAAAGCCTTCTGAAATTCCAAATAAACCACATCCACTGATTACCCTCATCAACTCTACCACTTACATTCTCGAAGAATTCAGGTATGCTGCATATGAGTATTGATTACCTCAGAATCTGGCCTTAAGATGGAGGGAAGGTCATTACGAAGCAGCTGATAATGGTTGAGCCTTGGACACTGCCCAGAAGAACTCCTGCAGCAATTTATTTTATTTGTTAACGGGATGTGGACGTCGCTGGCTAGTGCAGCATTTATTTCCCATCCCTAATTGCCTTTGAGAAGGTGGCCATGAGCTGTCTTCTTCAATTCCTACAGTCCATGTGGTGGAGGCACACCCATGCTAGGGTGAGGGGTTTCAGATTTTTGAGTCAGTGGCAGTGAAGTAATGGTGACATTTTTCCAAGTCAGAATGATGTGTGGCTTAGAGGGAAACTTGCAAGTGGCGATGCTCTCATGTGTGTTAATCTTGTCCTTCCAGATGGTAGTAGTTGTGGGTTTGGAAGGTGCTGTCTGAGGATCCTTGGTGAGTTGCTTCAGTGCATCACACATTTACTGCTGGCATTGTGGTGGAAGGAGTGAACATTTAGGGTGGCGGACATGTTGCCAGTCAAGTGGGCTGCTTTGTCCTGGTTGGTTGAGCATCTTGAGTGTTGTTGAAACTACACTCATCCAGGCAAGTGGAAACTATACTATTCCACCACAGTCCTGTCATGTGTCTTGTAGGTGGTGGACAGGCTTTGGGGAGTCATAAGGTGAGTTACCCGCCACAGAATGTCCAGCCCCTAACCTGCTAGAGTCGTCACAGTATTTAGATGGCTGGTCCAGTGGTCCACAGTGACCCCAGGATGATGATAGTTGGGGGGGGGGGGGGGGAGAGATTCAGCGATAATAAGAATAATCTTTATTGTCACAAGTAGGCTTGCTTACATTAACGCTGCAATGAAGTTACTGTGAAAAGCCCCTAGTCGCCACATTCCGGCACCTGTTCAGGTACACATAGGGAGAATTCAGAATGTACAATTCACCTAGAAGCACGTCTTTTGGGATTTGTGCCAGAAAACCGGAGCACCCGGAGGAAACCCATGCAGACTCAGGGAGAACATGCAGACTCCCCACAGACAGTGACCCAAGACAGGAATTCAACCTAGAACTCTGGTGCTGTGAAGCAACATTGCTAACCACTGTGCTACCGTGTTGCCCATATGGTCTTGCCTTTTGAATGTCCAGGGAAGGTAGTTAGATTTATTTCTTGTTGGAGATGGTCATTGCCTGGCACTTGTGTGGAGTGATTGTTACTTGTGACCTATTGGGCCAAGCCTCAATATTATCCAGGTCTTGTTGCATGAGGGCTTGGGCTGCTTCAGTATCTGAGGGAGTTGGGAAAGGTGCTGAGGTGCTAAGCATTGTACAATCATCAGTGACCATCATCACCTCTGACCTTATGATGGTGGAAAGGTCATTGATGAAACAACTGAAGATAGGTGGGCACAGGGCACAGCCCTGAGGAATGCCGAGGGGCTGAGATGATTAACTTTGAACAACCACAACCATCTTCCTTGTTGGGTGTGACCCGGCTGGTGCACCCTTTGTTCCTCTGGCTCCCATTGTCTTCAACTTTGCACAGTCTTCTCGATATTACTTTTGGTCAAAAGCTACCTTGATGTCAAAGGCAGTCACTCTCGCTTTACAGGTTAGCACAATCCTGGGACCCCTGCTGAAAAATTCCCTCCAGTAAACAATACGTTTAATGCTGGCTGTGCCCTACAGTCATAGCAATGGGCAGGGAGCACAGAGTTTACATAGTTCTGCATCAAACAAAGCTTCAACTAATCTCCACGGTCAGTTGTACTCCTGAGATTGTGGAGCAAGTAATAGCGGCGCCATCAACATACAGTTTAACTCACTGTCAATTATCAGCCTCACTCATACACTGAATACACAAAATGATTCACTTTCCACTTCTGTAGCAATACGACTTACATTTTGAATGCATTGTCTATGTTTACCTATGTTTCTGTCTATTGTGGAACAACTTGTAGATGGGGTGTTTCTGCTGTATCTTTGGCTTATCCTGCAACTTTAAGATTCAAATCTTCTGACCAGTTACACAAGTTAATCATTAATGTCAATGCCGGGCTCACAGAAAAGGCAAGATACTAAGTGATTTCATTCTCGGTGCAAGAATCCTGGTGACCTTGAGATTCTGCATTTCCATTGCACAGAGCACAATAACAGTATTCGGCTCCTTTGCTTAAGTTGTATCCAGCTGAACAAGAAATTCTCCGCATGCTTTCAATAAGGTTGCTTTTCTCCTATGCATGATTCGAGGTACTTTGCGGGGCTCAATTGTTATATTATAGCGTCACAGTTAACTTGAAACATTCTTCAATGCCAATAGAAGAATGGATTCATCTCTCATTCAGCCCATGGTGAAGAAGGTGCAAGGACTCAACAGAGAAAGGAACAGAACAGAGTGGGGAATACAAATACTGATAATGGAAGAACTTCCATTTGATATATTGCACACATTTACATCAGCTGAACCATGCAAGACAACTGCCATAACATGTACTAATGTGAGGGCTGATTGCGTATTCACTTTGCAGATTCCGACAAGGGAACAATAATGGCAGAACTCCTGTGTTGCAAATTGACGGACGCATCCTACATTGCCTGTTAGCTAGTCCTAGGCAGCAAGGCTCTGGCCTCATAATATTGGACATTGCAGTGGTGTCCTGGGCCCAACCAGCTTCAGCTACTTCTTCATCAATAACCTTCTCTCCATCATTCAGTCAGAGGTTAGAAGATGATTGCATAATGTTCAGCATCATTCGTGATTCTGAGATGCAGAAGCAGTCCATGTCCAAATGCAGCAAAACCTTGGACAGCATCCAGGTTTGAGCTGACAAGTGGCAAGTAACATTTGCACCACACAAGTGCCAGGCAATGACCATGTCAAACAAGAGAGAATCTAGCCATCACTCTGAGTCCCCCACTATCAAGATCCTGGTGGTTAGTATTGACCAGAAACTAAACCAGACTAGCGATATAAATAATGTGGCTATGGGAGCAGGGCAGAGATTGAGTTCTGTGTTGAGCAACTCACTTCCTGACTCTTTAAAGCCTCCATACCATCCACAAGGTACAGGTCAGAATGCGATACTCTCTACTTGTCTAGATGAGTGCAGCTCCAACAACACTCAAAAAGCTAGCACGGTGACACAGTGGTTAGCACATCTTCCTCACAGCGCCAGCGACCCAGGTTCGATTCCAGCCTTGAATGACTGTCTGTGTGGAGTTTACATGTTCTCCCCATGTCTGCATGGGTTTCCTCCAGGTGCTCCGGTTTCCTGCCACAGTCCAAAGGTGTGCAGCTTAGATGGATTAGCCATGCTAAATTATCCCATAGTGTCCAAAGGTGAATTGGGGATTCAGGGTTACGGGGATAGGGTAGGGGACTGGGCCTGGGTGGGGTGCTCTTTCAGAGAGTCCGTGCAGACTCGGTGAGCCAAATAGCCTCCTTCTGCACTGTATGATTCTAAGCTCAATATTATCCAGGTCAAAGAAGCCTGCTTGATTGGGAGGTTCACTCCCTCCACTCCTGCCGACATTGGCAGGCAGCAGTGTGTACCATCTGCAAGATGCACTGCAGCAACCCGCTAAGGCTCCTTTGACAGCACCTTCCCCACCCACGTTCTCTACGTGTAGACACATGGAAACACCACCACCTGCAAGTTCTCCTCCAAGTCACTCAACATCTTGACTTGGAACTATGTTGCCGTTCCTTCACTGTCGCTGGGTCAAAATCATGGCACTCCCTCCCTAACAGAGGATGACTCATCACCACTGGAGGCAATTGGATTACTGGATGGTTAATACATACCGGCCTAACCAGCGATGCCCACATCCTGTGAACAAATTTTGAAAAATTATGAGTCTTGCCATGCTCTGGTTTATACCCAAACACGTGTTCTTAAGTGAATCTGAAACTAAGAGGCACAGCCAAATACATTGTCAAAGTGCGAACGAAGAGAGTAAAAGATCCAGAAGGTTAGGACCCTATTTTGAATTGGAGAGACTGGGGGCCAAAGGGACTTGATTCAGTTGAGCCAGGACTTAAGTTAATTGGGACTTGGACTTAAGTTAATGCAGGACTTGGAGTTAATTGGTAAAGTGGATCGTTCTAAGATGAAGTGGGTTGGTCTAGGATGAAGAGGGCTAGTCTAGGATGAACTGGACTAGTCCAGGATGAAGTGGACTGATTTAGGATGAAGTTGACTGGTCTAAATGAAGTGGACTGGTCTGGGATGAAATGGACTGGTCTAAGCTGAAGTGGACTGGTCCAAGATGAAGTGGACTAGTCTAGGATGAACTGGACAGGTCTAAGCTGAAGTCGTCCAGTCTAGGGTGAAGTGGACTGGTCTAAGCTGAAGTGGACTAGTCTAGGGTGAAGTGGACTGGTCTAAGCTGAAGTGGACTAGTCTAGGGTGAAGTGGACTGGTCTAAGCTGAAGTGGACTGGTCTATGAAGGATTCAGTCCTTTTGGATATATGAATCTCCCATGGTTTTCCTCATGGCTTGTCTGTACAATGACCATAACAGATATTATCAACATTGTAAATCGAGGGCAGCACAGTGGCGCAGTGGTCAGCACTGCTGCCTCACCGTGCCGAGGTCCCGGGTTCGATCCCGGCTCTGGGTCACTGTCTGTTTGGAGTTTGCTCATTTTCCTCGTGTTTGTGTGGGTTTTGCCGCCGCAACCCAAAAATATGTGCAGGCTAGGTGAATTGGCCATGGTAAATTGTCCCTTAATTGGAAAAAATGATTGGGTACTCTAAATTTATTTTTTTTTAAATTGAAAATTGTGCATATTCTGACTACTTGTGCAAACATGAGGGTGTAGGATCCAAACCTTCCACACCTTCTGCGTAACCAAGCCCTTAGTCACCTTACCCCTCTCCTGCGCATTGATAATAATAGAGATTTCTTAGGTTTCACCTGCACCTTGTGCTTTACACTAATCCTCTGCAAACTCTCAGGAACTATCACTTTAATCTACCTACCTTTAATCTTCTTTTTAAAAATTTAGAGTACCCAATTCATTTTTTCCAATTAAGGGACAATTTACCACGGCCAATCCACCTACCCTGCACATCTTGGGGATGTGGGGGCGAAACCCACGCAAACACGGGGAGAATGTGCAAACTCCATACGGACAATGACCCAGAGCCGGGATCGAACCTGGGTCGTCGGTGCCGTAAGGCAGCAGTGCTAACTCTGTGTTTCTTGATTGAGGCCATTCTCACCACCGAGGCCTTACTGGAGTTCACATTTCCCCGTGCTGGAGTGTAAATGGTTTAACACTCGCAGGTTTTTGGGCAATCTCGAATTTTTATGGGCTCAACCACTGGTCCATATTGGCTCGGTGCTGGGCTGGAGCTTGCAAAGTGAGAGGATGGGTGCACATTCGCACCTCTTAAGATCAAGTTAGGTTATAATATATTAAAAGTCTGCCTGCATACAACTTTGCCGAACTTCTCTCCCATTGCCAATTTCAAAATCTACATTTATAATAAAAATTCCCCGAACCTGTACAGTAATTACACCCTCCCACCACCTGGAGCTCCATCAGTGATTGGGAGGCATAATTACAATGTTTGCTTAATATCTGTGACTTTAGAAATTTGGATTTAAAATATAAAAATAGAGACAGAGGGCATTTCTTGCTGGTGGGACCTTCTGGTTTCCCCATATGTGACAGCTACCCCCCCCCCCCCTCCCAAAACCCCCCCTCCCCCACCCCATCCCCGGCGGTGGGATGGACGAGTCACAACAAAACGCTGTAGACATTGGCGGGACCGGAAGATCCCGCCACTAGCCTATAACAGGCTGCCTCCCCTGCTGGAAAACATGTCACAGAGGGGGCTAGAATGTCCCGTCCAGAATGGATGACCTTGGAATGGGGACTGAACGATATCCACATTCCCTGATCCAAATGATTTCCAGTCTCCAGCACTTCAGGCAATATGAACTAAATATTTTTTCATTAGTCATTCACGGGATGTGGGCACCGCTGGCTCAGCCAGCATCTGTTGCCCATCCCTTGAGAAGATGGCAGTGAGCTGCCATCTTGTATCTCTACTGTCCATGTGGTGTAGGTACACCCATAGTACTGATAGGAAGGGAGTTCCAGAATTTTGACTCTGTGATAGTTCGAAGGGTCCTTCGTGATGATTCCCTTATTCCCCCTTTCTTTATTTTTGCCATTATCATTTTGATCCATGGGCCCTTAATAGACATGCATCGTTAAGCCAAGCAGCACAGAAAATGTGAAACTTGAAAGTTACAACAGAGAACGCTCTGCAGTGCTAGAAAAACTCAGATTTTTCGGCACCCGAGAGATGGGTTTGGATTTGGTTAGCTGGTGGCCAATGAATTGGCCAAAAGGCAGCGTTCTGCCCGGTAACAGGTGATGTTTAGATCCTGCCTGAGTGGGATGATTTCCAGAGACCTAAGGAAAGCAAAGTTGGGACCTGGACACACAGGGGAAAGGACCTCCAAAAATGCTGTGAGTTGCTATATTTCTGAACTGCAGAGACCTGAATAAATCTACATTGAAAACTATAATGGACTGGAAAGCAGAAATCTCGACCTGCAAGCTTGGTCTTTGTGTGCTAAAGACAACCATCTGAAGCAAAGACCCTTTTTTCCTTTTACTTATTACCATTCACCCCTCGCTTCCCCTCTGTTTGTTTGTCTTGTGTGTATGCGGGTGTGTGTGTTTTTTTTTAGTAGACTAAATGGAAGTTGTTATAGTCCCAGAGGGCCACTCTCCCCTTTGAGAGAAAGAGCTGACTGGTGGTGATTTAACCTGAGGGTCACCACGTCTCAGGCAAGGTTTATGAATAACCTCAGCTGGTACTGAGTTGAACTTGCGGTGCTAGTATTGCTCTGACATCACAAACCAGCTATCCAACCAACTGAGCTGAAGTGATTGGCGCATGGGAATCCCACATACACCCATCAATATAGACTGTCAGCACAGAAACTGGTCATGTAGCCAACTAAAGTCTGCATCGATGTTTACCTTGACATGAGCCACTTTGATCTCAATCAGCCAGATCACTTTTAAGGGAATTTATGGACTCTGCGTCGCACACTCAGTCCATGACCTCCAATCACCTTCTCTGTAAAGTTTTGTATTCAGTGTTTCCACTTTAATTCTCTTTTTTTGTTGCGTTCATCTACTTGTGGCCTCTCCCTGCCATCTCATCAATCGATGAAAACTGCCTGGGAAAATAGAAGACACAGAGAAAGCCTATCAGCTTCCCTCCACCCCACCCCACTTTAGCAATCTGATCCCTGTTCCCAGTTGTCCTTTGACATGCTTCATATCTTTCCGCCATTAACACATTCTGATCTCTTCTTGTGCCGCTATCAGCATCCTCCTTAGATTTGATCACCATCATTTACCTTCCCTTTGTCTTTTTGTCCACAATAACTTTGTCAATCTCGCCCTAACGTCCACCGAGCACTGGCCCTCTATCTAGTCTCACTACCCGCCCTCCTCACAACAGTATAAATCGCATCCTAATTCCAATTCTCTCCAGCTTTGACAAAGAGTGATCCAGGCTTGAAACATTAGCTCCCTTCACTCTCCACAGATGCTGTCAGGCCTGCTGAGATTGTCTAGCACTTTCCGTCTTTGTTTCAGATTCCAGCATCTGCAGTAAATTATTTTTAGCTTCGAGAGGCTGTTCTGCTGTTCAGTTAGACCAGGCTGATCTTATATCTCAATCCACAGACCTGTCTTTCATCCCCATCCCTTGATACTCTTAAGCAACAGAAACGTCCACCCCCTGCCTATAAATGTCAAATCGTTTGAGGATCCACAAGATTTTGGAGAGAGTTTCAGACTCACATCAGCTTCACTGTGAAAAAACTTTTTCTGGATTTTTCTCCCAAATGGCCTTATCCCGGTACTTGCCTCTTGTTTTGTATTACTTTTTAAAAAGTATTTTTGTTTCAATTTTCAACATTTTACATTGTACAAAAAAACACAAACCCATCATATTAACCCCCCCCCCCCCCCCCCCCCCCCCCCCCGCACGGAAACCAACTCTCCAAATGCAAAATGACCACACCCCAACTCTTGTGCAACCCATCACTCGCCTCCCTCAGGGCAAATTTCACCTTCTCCAGGGTTACAAACTCTAATTGGTCCCCCCCATCACGCCGAGGCATAGGGTGGAGAAGCTGACCCCCACTCAACAGGAAACGCCTGCGAGCAATCAGCGAGGCCAAGGCCAAAACATCTGCCCCCACACCCGCAACACCCAGTCCGACACCCCAAATATGGCCTCCAGAGAACCGGGCTCCACATCTACGTAGAAAACCTCTGAGATGGTACTAAAAACTGATCTCCAAAACCTTTTCAACTTTGGGCAGGACCAGAACACATGCACATGATTCAAAGGACACCTCACTCCCACCCCTTCCACCAACCTCCCCATCGCTCACAGATATCCTCCGCCCTCTCAAACAGCCGACTCATCTTTGACCTCGTCAGGTACGCCCTGTACACCATCTTCAGCTGTATCAGCCCTGTATCGCACACGAGGTCAATGCATTCACCCTCTTCAGCACCTCGCACCTCAATCCCTCCTCCAATCCCGCCCCAACTCCTCTTCCCACTTAGCCTTAACACCTCAATGGACCCCTTATCCTCCTCCAAAATCCTCCCATATAACGCCGAGATGCCCCCTCTCTCCAACCCTCCTGCTGACAGCACCTCCTCCAGCAATGAGGAGTCAGACGCCATTGAGAAGGCCGGAAAGACTTTCCTCGCAAAGTCCCGCACTTGCATGTACCGGAAGCTTTCCTCCCACGCCAGCCCAAACTTCTCATTCAACTCCTCCAAGCTCGCAAACTGCCCTCCCAGAAACCTTCATCTCCCTGATGCCCCTCTCTTCCTATCCCCGGAACCTCGCGTCCATCATCCCCGGCTCAAAACCGTTATTCCCCCTCATCGGCATCACCCTCGACCCTGCTCCCAAACTAAAATCCTGCCACCATATTTCCTGAATACTTCCCTGGACCCAGTGGGTGCGGCGTTGTTGCCAGCGCCCGCCACCCTGACCCCCTACACAAACCCGCCTCCATCCTTATCCACAAACCCTCAGCCTCCCTGTTCCAACCCTGTACGTTCTCCACATTCGCCGCCCGGTAATAATACATCAAATTCGGGAGGTCTAACCCCCCTGACTGCTGTTCCCCTCTGCAGTACCACCTTCCTTACCCTGGTCACCTTCCCTGCCCAGACAAACAAAAAAATCAGCCTGTCCATCCCCATGAAAAGCGCATTAGGCAAAAGGACCGGCAGGCACTGAAATAAAAACAAAAACCGCGGTAAAATGTTCATCTTCTTCACCGCCTGCACCCGGCCCGCTAGCAACAGAGGAAGATTATCCCACCTCAACAATTCTGTCAAACTTTAAAAATTCAACTCCCAAAGACCTGCCCAGTCTTGAGCCACCTGCACTCCCAGATATCTAAAATGAGACACGACCACACAAAATGGCAACCTCCCCCCCTCCCCCCCCCCCCAAACCCCTCCGTCCCTGGAGCGATAACCACAAAATGCTCGCTTTTCCCCAAGTTCAGTTTTACCCTGAAAGCCAGTGATTGACAGCTTTATTATTCCAGATTGGTGGATTGGTTATTGATCTTTTCCTTCACGCTTGAATGCATCTCTATTCTCTGCTTAGATGCTAACCGCAATGTTTATAAACGTTATCTGTATAATTGACAGGTACTCATCACATCAAAAGCTTTGACTTCTTCTTATTCACAGCAGGAAGCACCTAACTTCACTGGGGGTCTCTGTTGAGGGTCTCCGCTGGGGATCTCTCTTGGGGGTCTGATGGTGGGTCTCTGTTTGTGGTGTCTATTGGGGGGGGTGCCTAATGGGGATCTGAATGGGGGGTTCTGATGGGGGGGTTTGAAGTGGGGGCGGAGGGGCTCTGATGGGGAGGGGGCTGGAGGGGCGGGATTTGCTTGTACTGATGGACTTTGGGGGGCATCCATGTTATACACTTACCCCCTTGATGCACTGCAGGGTCCACTGCATCGGGGCCACACCACCATCAATCCATGCCACACGAAACACGGCTGAGAGGCCTGGAGCATCATGGGGATGGAGAATTGGCCTTCCAGACTTTTAATCGGATGCAAATAGGTGCAAATGACCCCATATGCACCTCCTACGGACATGGGACGCAACACCTGTTTTTAGCCAATGCTGGATTCTCTCATGGATCAGGAGCCCCACTGCTGTTGCTGGATGACGGAGAATCCAGCCCGTGGTATCCAGAAATAGCTGCAGTACTGCAGGTTATGCCTGACCAAGGATCAATTTACTTTCCAGGATCTTTAGGCGTCCTTCACTTCTCATGGCACCAAACCAAGGTATGCCATAGCTCTTCAGAATTCACTTTGATCCTCCTCAGTCTTCCAGCTATTATCTGAGGTACGCAATCCTTCCACTAGCCTTTGGCCAGGTGACCCTCTACCTCTCTTGAGGTAACATAATTTTGGACATTCCAGCAGAAGCATAGTCTTCACTGCCTTCTCACTTTGTGGTCTACAGCTCCTGGCAGATTTCTCTCTCTCTGCCTGTATTCTGTGAAAATCACACAATCTCAGAACAAAATACTGTTTCCTTACAATCCATCCCCATTGCAACATGCCATTTGACATCCAAACAAATTACCTTCCATTCACTGACCTGAATTTTGATCTGAAAAGTGCATGGATATATTGAGATCTTCCCTTGTTTGCTATTTGTTTCCCGAACTTTCTTCAATCTGGGGAAATACATAAATAATTTATAGCTCTATTGAGGACAATTGCAATGCTCCCAGATTGACCGGTCCCATTCTGAAGCTATGAGAAAACCATCAATTGTTTATTGCTTTCACGCCTTTAAGTAAATACGGTCCATCCTTTGAATGGTAATTAATTGAGGGATGTTTATCAGTTTCTCAAACCCAGTTTTTGTCCCATTTATCTTCCTTTTAATAATTTCAATCCTCAATTAAATATTCCTACAACATATGAATCACAAAATTAAACATTGCTGCAACACCTAAGGAATATCCAGATGTCACATTCTGCCAATAAGAGGTTACTTCCTTTACCATGACTCTCTGTCCTTCTACCTTCCAACCAATTGTCAATCCATGTCACAATGTTACCTCTCATTCTGTATGTGCCAATTCTCTTGCGGAACATTTGCAAGTATTTCTGAAAGTATATTTAGATATCATTCACCGTCATTTCTCTATCGACCATATTAGAGTTCTCCTTAAAAATTTAAACCAGATTATTTAGACATGATTTATCCTTCACAAATCTATGCTGATTTTTGTTGATCAGTTAATATTTGTCTTTGGTCCGATCTATGTCTGCCTTTTAATGGAATATGTGCAATATTCCTTGATTCAGTCCTACTTAATTCCTTTCTCTCATCTTCTGTTCTAGTACATTGATGACTGTATTCACTTCCTGTTCTCCCTCTGAACAGGAAAAATCCATTGACTTGGTTTTCAATTCCCCCTGTCCTTTCACATGGTCCAACTTTGACTCTTCTCTTCCCTTCCTTGAGTTCTCTATCACCATTTCTGGGGGTTCCCAATATTCACCACCAGCCCATGGACCCACACAGCCACCTTAATGATAAGAGTTCAGATGAGAGAGGAGCTTGTGGAGAGATTTCACCTGCCTGAGGGGAACGGGTGCCGGTACCTGCAGATCAAAGATTTTTTGGAAAAAGAGTTGGACACGTTTTCGCTGTTGCCACCCCCCTCACTGATTGAAAAGATTGTGTCAGAGGATGAGATGGGGGAGGGCAAGATTTCCGAAGTTTATGGGTAGCTGATGGAAAGGGAGAAAGTCTCGTCAGAACAGATTAGGAAGAAATGGGAGGAAGAACTTGGGGAAACCTTTGAAGGAGGTGTGACATTATGTATAATGTCTAGCACATTTAGGGTTACTGTAATATTTTATCCGACTGTCAGATGGAGCTGGGGAGGAGACCCATAAAAAGGAATGCCTCTCAGACTTCTGGGGGAAGGCGGGAGAAGGTTAGAGAGGATAGGAAAGCAGAGAACAAGTAGAGATGGTGTGCATAAGATAGGTGTTAGTATAGTGTAGATTGTAATAATAATAATACAATAATAATTATCTTTTGTTTTCACAAGTATGAAGTTACTGTGAAAAGCCCCTAGTCGCTACATTTCGGTGCCTGTTCGGGTACACAGAGGGAGAATTCAGAATTCTCAGCTGGTACGTGAATTGAACCCGCGCTGCTGGCCTTGTTCTGTATCACAAACCAGCTGCCTAGCCCACTGAGCTAAACCAACCCTAATTATAGTTTATAGCGTTGCTAGCTTTAGGAATAGTTTTTGGACTGTGTAATAATAAGAATAATAATCTTCATTGTCACAAGTAGGCTTACTTTAACACTGCAATGAACTTACTGTGAAAAGCCCCTAGTTGCCACCTGTGTGGGTACACTGAGGGAGAATTCAGAATGTCCAATTTACCCAACAGCACGTCTTTCAGGACTTGTGAGAGGAAACCGGAGCACCCGAAGGAAAACCACACAGACGCGGGGAGAAGATGCAGACTCTGCACAAACAGTGACCCAAACTGGGAATCAAAACTGGGACCCTGGCACTGTGAAGCAATAGTGCTACCCACTGTGCTATCATGCCACCCATATAAGTAGTGTAATAAAATTTAGCTTTGCTAATTTACCTTAGCTTTGTGGTCTTTGTGTACACTGCATCCAGAATCCATCCTCAGTGTTAGCAACATAAAGAACACCACAGGAGGGACTGAGGGAGGTACTGACAAAGATAGATTCAACTTCCTCATGTGACAGGTTAAGTACAATTTAAGGTGGTGCACAGAGTGCCCATGACAACGAAAGCGTATGAGTCGATTTTTACAGAGATGGAGGATAAATGTGTGCGGTGCTCCAGTGGTCCGGCCGATCACACCAATATGTTTTGGTCCTGTGGTGGTTTTGGGAATCCTTGGCGAGGACTATGCCAGAGATTATAGAGCTGAGAGTAGCACCAAGCAAATGGGTGGCGATTTTCGGCATTTTGGAGGATCCGTGATTGTAGACAGTGAGAGAGGCCGACATGTTGGCCTTTGCCTCCCTGATAGCCCAGAGGAAGATCATGGCCGGGATTCTCCGGTATCCGGTGGAGCGTGAATCACTCCGGCGTCGGGCCGCCCGGAAGGTGCGGAATCTTCAGGGGGCTAGGCTGCCGCTGGAGTGGTTGGCGTCGTGCCAACCAGCGCCGAAGGGCCTCCGCCGGCCGGCGTGAGTCAGCGCATGCACAGGAGCTCCAGTGTGTTCCCAGAACTGCTGGCCTGTTTCCTGCGCATGCGTGGGGGGTTTCTACCCCGTGCCGGTCATGGCGGAGCTTTACACAGGCCGGAGCAGAAGGAAAGAGTGCCCCCCCCCCAACGGCACAGGCCAGCCCGCAGATCGGTGGGCTCCAACCTCGGACCAGGCCACCGTGGGGGCGCCCTCCGGGGCCGGATCCCCCCCCGCGCCCTCCCAAGGACTCTGCAGGCCGCCCTCAGAGTTAGGTCCCTCCGGTACAGCCGTAGTCTAATCCACGCCGGCGGGACTGGCTGAAAAAGGGCGGCCGCTCAGCTCATCGGGGACCAGAGAATCGCTGGGGGGGGGGCGGCACTGCCAGCGGCCCCCGACCGGCGCGGCACGATCCCCGCCCCCGCCAAAAAAACGTCCCCAGAGAATTCACCAGCCGCCGTCAGAGCGGCAGGGCAGGATTCACGCCGCCCCCGGCGATGCTCCGACCACCCGGCCGGGGGGGGGGGGGGGGGGGGGGGGGGGGGGGGGGGGGGGGGGGGTGGGGGGTTGGGGTTCGGAGAATCCCGCCCATGTTTGTTTGGTGAGCCTCGAAGCTGCCTAAGGCAGCGGTGTGGGTGAGTGATATGGCAGAATTCCTCCATTTTGGAAAAGATTAATGTTTGCCATGAGGGTATCAGAGGAGGGTTTCCATTCACAGTGGAAGCCATTCATCTCCTTCTTTAAAGATTGGTAAGTGTTAGCAAAGGGGTGGGTGAGGGGGGGGGGGGGAATAGAGCGGGGCGCTTTTTGGGGTTTATTTCTTTTTCAAAAAATCTATTCTATAATGTATAGTTACAAAGTAGAGCAGGTAAAATTTAAGACAGAGGGGCTTTGTTGAGAAATACTTGTACAATGTTTTTTATATTGTGGGTTTTGTATATAATCTGAAAATGCCTTGAATAAAATGCTTTTTCAAAAAGAAAAACAAGAGTTCAGATGAAAAGTCTCCAAACTGAAACAAGCTCAAAAACAAAGTCAAAAATGAAATGCTGCAGCTGCTGCAAGTCTGAAATAAATGCAGAAAATGCAGGAAATGCTGAGCAGGTCTGATGAATGTGGGTGGCACAGTGGACTTTTACAACAGAAAAACTGGTGCCGCACCTGGACCGATTCCGCTACTGTTGAGGGGCTAACACCGGTGCCATGTGGAACACAATCGATTCCGATGAAAAACGGTGCGGGATTCCCTGGGTCCGTGATTGACACTCGGGAGGCTGAGAAGCTGCAGCCGCACATACACATTACAATCCCCACACACACTCATCCCAGCCAATAAGAAGGCACTGGCTGTGCTGAAATGTGTCCATACAGCTGATGGGGCGGCTGGGGCTAGAGGGCATCCGGGGGGTTTCTCTGGGGGAGACACCTATACGACCCATGGCACTAAGTTCAAAGTGGGCTGTTAATGGTGTGTGCAGCTGCATGGCTGACTTGCCGGCTGTAGCAATGGTGTTCCGTGCCCATCCACCCCGACCCCACAGCCAACCTCCTGGCCACCACCCACTATTCCCCCCTGGCCCTGGCTGAAGCCCCCCCCGGCCAGCGGCACAACTATCAGCAAACTATAGCGAAGTTGGACATCTTCGGTCTGCCCTCTCTCTCTCTCCCTCATCGGTTTCACGATTTTTAAAAGCAAACTGTATTTGCTGTTCAGAGTCTGCTCTACATTGGGCAGATTAAATGCAGATTAAGTGACCATTTTATGGACCCCCTCCATTCAGTCTGAAAATGTGACCCCAAATTTTCAGTTGCCTGTAATTTGAATCCTCCATCCCACTTCCAGTCTAACCCCCATCCCTGGTGTCGTACGTTGTTCCAATGAAGCTCAACATAATCTGGAGGAACAGCACCTCACCTTTCGATGAGGCGCTCTATATGTTTCTAGACTCAACATTGAGTTCAACAATTTAAATGATAACGTCTGCCCCATATTGTTTGCTGTTCTTTAGTTGTGTTTTGGGACGGCACCCGGATGTTGGTGAGAAGCATCCAGGTAAAGCCGCATAATGGTCAGCGAGTGGGCTGATTCCCACTCTTGCAATGCAAGAGGTTTTTTTGGGGGGGAGTTAGGCAATAGTGAGTGGAATGCAAGGGGCAGGTTAAAAGGCAGGGCACTCAGGGAGCTGAGAAGCAGGACACTTAAACAATTTGGCGAAAACTGTCAGGACAATGGAAAACCGAGACTGTCCTGGCTAAACTGGTGCATCTGGTCACTCAAGTGCCATCGCCCTTCTCTTTAACTATCCGGGTCAGCTGTTCAGTATGAGAGACGTCAATGATTCAATGGTTCATCCGTCAGTGCCTGGGGTGAGACAGTAGCTCAGGGGAAACTTTCCTGCTTTTGGATCTGAAGGTAGACGGGTTGAACCTCACTCCAGAGAGTCCAGTGAATAGAAACTGATGCTCTGACTTTGGCTGACATCTGATGGATTGTCTCTCCCTCATTATATGGGTGCGCCAGTGCCAGTCCCACTGCCATACCTGATCAACCACCCTATCAGCTGGTAGAAAGATAGTTACCCAATGGAAAAGGTCTTCATATTGCAGCCCATGAATCCATTGAAAAGAGCAACCCACTTAAGCCCACAGCTCCACCCTATCCCTGTAATCTCACCTGACCTTTTTGGACACTAAGGGCAATTTAGCATGGCCAATCCACCTAACTTGCCCATCTTTGGACTGTGGGAGGAAACCGGAGCACCCGGAGGAAACCCTCACAGACACAGGGAAAACGCGCAGACTCCGCACAGACAGTGACCCAAGCCGGGAATCGAACCTGGGACCCTGGAGCTGTGAAGCAACTGTGCTGACTGCTGTGCTACCGTGCTCGGCTTCTTTTAAAGCTCTAATTTAAAGAAAACATGGACTTCACCCTGTGATATTGTTTGAGTTGGTTTCCACATTGGAGAAACAATTTTCTCATCTGATAGATGGGTAGTGCCAGGAGTAACCATGGGGTTCGGTGTTTTAAAACTTAACTTCCGAATGAGGCAGATCGTTTCACCCCCTCCATCTTGAAAATGTCTGATAGGCGATTACTTGCTGGTGTGCAGAACTTTACGACATTGACTGATTTACTCCGAAAGCTTTAATTTTCAGACCCTTTTTAATTATTAGAGAAGCAATCCTTTCTTCTCAGGTTTTATTTAACCGAGCTTTTCAGTAGAGTGTTCAGTTAAATTGCTCTGGATAGACTAAGGGTGGAAATTGGTAGTGGCCAGTTTTCGAGTCTATAATCAGATGACAGTGCGCAGGCCGACTCTCATGGACCCCAGTTATTTTGCTCCCTCCAACTCCACAAAATGCATACATTTTAAGGTTTTTGGGTGTGTTTTGAATGACCTTCAGCTGTTTTTTTCTGTTGCAGACGCAGAAACGCAGTCGGAGTTTGTGCATCGGAAAAGCCGACCAGGCCCAATCACGTCTTCAAACAGGCACAGGAGCCTGATTTCAATGTTGAAATGAATGACTCACCTCCTGCCTCCCTAAAGTCTGCCCATCATCTACGGGGCACAGGTCAGGAGTGCGATGGAATATTCTTCGCCTGTCTGGATGAGAGCTGCACCAACAATAGTCAAGAAGCTCAACACCATCCAGAACAAAGCAGCCCGTTTAATCGGTACCCCATATCCACCTTGTCATGCACAATGAAGGCATGTTCTATTCATTACTTGAAGCATGGACTGTATTCATATGGAAACTTTTGAAAATGAGCACTATTTTGGTGAAAAAGATGTCCCCTGAGGACATCTCTCAGCCTGCAGATTCCAGAGAATCCTGCTGCATCATCTTGACAGGACAAAGGGATATTCCACAATAAATAGGTGTGAACACCCATATCCTGAAACCACCCTGACTGCTTTCCTGACTCGAATGGGTCATTCTGTGACCAAGACGATGGTTGTCTCAACCCCTGAGGGGGCTTCCCCCCCTCCCCAGTGGGGCTCCTGCAAACACAAATACTCAGATTGTAGCTAACAAACTGAAGTCCAGCACCGTATTTGGAAGAGAGATGTGCTGCACCACATGGTACGTAACCATGCTGGTCGCCTTTATGAAAAAAGAAACGTTTTTAGCACAGTCTGCAGAGAATACTGGAAGCTGCGAGATGGCATAAATAACAAGGCACCATCACTTTTGCCTTTGAGAACGTGCAGGCTGTGACAATCTGAAAAGCCTTGTCATGATATGCAGACATGCAGATAATGATATACAGACAGGCACAGACAGACAGCTAATGAACACAGAGAACAGGACATGACCAATGAGCAGACAGGACACTCAGGGGTGGTATCTCACTATAAAAGGCACGAGGTGCTCACACTCTGCCTCTATCCACTGATGAACATCTACAGAGTGAGTCAGGGTGTATTTACAGTATCACACCTCCAGCATGTGGCTAAGAGCTAGTCTGGTTCAGTCAGACAGAGTAACCACACTTAGGTTAGCAGAGAGTCAAACTCATAGAGAACTGTGCTAACTGTGATACTGGTTCAATAAATCAGATTGAACTAACTTCAAGGTCTGGAGTATCTTTTGGTTAAAGCTGCATCCAGTTGCAGCCTGTATTATCCCAGAGTACGTAACACATCAATCCTCAGTCTCATTCCTTCACTCTCAGAATGGCCACCAATACAAAACTTGACCTCTTGGTAAGGAAGCCACAAGGACATGGCATCATGATTTGCTGAGCCGTCATCTCTTCGAGCGAATCCTGCAATAACCCAGATATTCAACTCCAGCTATTTGAATGATTCCAAACTACAATTCAAGAGTGCAAAAGACATCTTTCCTCACCAGACCTGTAATGATAGTTCTTCTACATCAAGTCAAACATGACCCATCATTTCATTTATAACTTGTAAAAGTGCAACATTCTTTTTTTTTTAAGAGTACCCAATTACTTTTTCCAATTAAAGGGCAATTTAGCGTGGCCACTCCATCTAACCTGCACATCTTTGGGTTGTGGGGGAGTGAAAACCCACGCAGACACGGGGAGAATGTGCAAACTCCACACAGCCAGTGCCCCTGGGCTGGGATCAAACCCGGGTCCCCAGCGCCGTAGGCAGTGCTAACCACCGTGCCACATGTGCTACATTCTATTTAAGGATAATTGTTCTTATGCGTGCATGAGTGCTCAGTGATTGATGCAGTGCATCTTGGGATAAAAACATCAATAAATAATCCTCTTCATTTAAAACCTCAAAAGCTCGCTGCTGTTGCTCAAATTAACTACTTACTCAAGGAGGCTGAGTGATGAACTAACATCTTCTTTCCAAAACCAAACTGATTATAGGCAGTAAGGGAAAAGCTGTAACGTTTCAGTTCACTCCGGAAGCTGTCCGTAACAACTACCTTAAATATTAATACCCTCCAGCACCAATGTACAGTGGCAGCAGTGTGAACCACCCATAAAATGCATTGCAGCAACTTACCAAGGCTCCTTCAATGGAACCTTCTAAACCCGCAGCCTCTGTCACCTAGAGGGACAAGGGCAGCCAGCAGACAAATGGCAACACCATGACATGCAAATTCCACTCCAAGTCACACACGTTACGGTATGGGCGGCACGGTTAGCACTGTTGCTTCACAGCACCAGGGTTCCAATTTGATTCCCGCTTGGGTCACTGTCTGTGCGGAGTCTACATGTTCTCCCCGTATCTGCATGGGTTTCCTCCGGGTGCTCCGGCTTCCTCCCACAAATCCTGAAGGATGTGCCTGTTAGGTGAATTGGACATTCTGAATTCTCTATCCGTGTACCCAAACAGGCGCCGGAGTGTGTTGGCTAGGAACTTTTCACGGTAGCTTCATTGCAGTATTAATGTAAGCCTACTTTTGACACTAATAAAATGAAGATTAGATCACTCTGACCTGGAAAACTACGCCGTTCCTTCACTGTCGCTGGGGCAACGTCATGGATCTCTCTCCCTCACAGCACTGTGGGTGTACCTACACCACATGGAGAGCAGAGGTTGAAGAAGTCAGCTCATCACTACTAGCTATAATAAAGCAGATGAAAAGGGGACTTTGTCCTTAGAGAGCGTAAACTTCCGCTCCACAACAGGATTTACATGGTGGGAGTTGCTTGAGTGAAAACAGCCAAGTTCGACCTGTGGAGATTGGTCAGAAAAACTGACTTTTCAGAAAAACATTAACTAACACCTCCCATTTAATCAGGGGCATATTTTATGATCATTACTGAGGGGTTTTTATTGGCGGAGGACATTATCACCCTGAGTGTTGATCTTCCATGGGTCTGGTACAGGCTACACCACTGAAAAGTGAAGTACAATCGAGGCATTCACCTGCCTACTCACTGTGGTCAATGAATGGCTCAAACTACGACTGGATAGTGTGGGGCTGGAACTCCTGGAGCTCCCACCCTAACAGCACTGTGGGCGCACCTACACAACATGGATTGCAACTGTTCAAGAGGGCAGTTTACCACCACCTTCTCAAGGGCAATTCGGGATGGGCAATAAATGCTGGATGAGCCTGTGATCATAGAATCATAGAATTGACAGTGCAGTAGGAGACCATTCGGCCCATCGAGTCTGCACCGGCTCTTACAAAGAGCTCCCTACTGAAGCCACGTATCTACCCTATCCCCGTAACCCAGTAACCCCTTTTTGGACACTAAGGGCAATTCAGCATGGCCAATCCACCGAACCCACACATCTTTGGACTATGGGAGGAAACCGGAGCACCCGGAGATCCCCCAAGAACAAATTTTAAAATGGCTTGCCAGTAATCCAGGTGGTCACCGTGCCGCACAAATAAAGGGCCTGACCAATTTAGCAGTAACTTGAACTCTCACTGCCCCCAGTTTAGGCCCGTAAATTTTGACCTTCATATGCACGATTGTGAATGGGAAAATAAACATGCAGTGAAGTAGACAAAATGCACTGATGGGTGGTGCATCACGTTCTGCACTTATTCCGTGCTGCACTCTTCTCAATCAGTAGCTGTGTAGCTTCTGAATCTCTGAAAACAGTCTGAGGAACTCACATTTGATTGTCTGGAGCGTAGGAAGGTAGGAATAGGAGGAAGTCATTCGACCCCATCAGGCCTCTTCAGTTGGATCATAGCTGATTACGCCTCAGGGCTATTGACTTTTTATACTCTTTCCCAACAAAACATTATCAGTCTCAGTTTCAATTGAACCCCAGTATCAGTGACCTTCTGAGGGCGAAAGTTCCAGATTCCTCCCTTAGTGTCAGTATCAGACTGATTTCAGTTCTACTTTGCAGCAATCCGTCTGAAAATCTTTCATGAAAGTATTTATGCAGCCGTCATATTAGCTGAATAGTGAGCAGGCCATCCTGCCAGCTAGATTTATTTTGTGTTTTGTGAAAATGTTTTTGCACATTATTCATTTGAATTGGAAGGCTGCTTAAGGAATTCTTGAGGTTTTGTCGCGGAGGTTTAATCAAGCAAGAGGTTGCATGAACATTAGGTTTGTTTGTCACAACTGATTTGCACTGAAATCAAGCCCCACACAAGTTGACAATTTTGGGCTTGTTTTTTGTCCATTTTAAACTCGCATAATTGTGGGAAGCTTGAGGTTTTCCATGAGGACAGAGGCGTGTAATTGAAGCCGCTTGGGTCTGGTTTACAACAGTCCCGATCACATTCTGTGTCTTTCGACTTCTGTTTTTCATTATTTTCCAATTAAGGGGCAATGTAGCGTGGCCAATCCACCTACCCTGCAGATCTTTGGGTCATGGGGGTGAGAACCACGCAGACATGGGGAGAATGTGCAAACTCCACACGGACAGTGACCCTGGGTTTGGATCGAACCCGGGTCCTCGGCGCCGTGAGGCAGCTGTGCTAACCACTGCGCCACCGTGCCGCCCTGTGTTTTGACTTATTAACTGATTTATTTCCCTCTTCCTCGAAATGTACTGACTCCTTGCCGGGGGCAGGGAAAGATTGTGGAAATTTGGCCGCATCATTAGCCACTTGCTCCTCCTAAATTTCCTGCTCCTTCACACCGGGAAGCTGGAAGTCACTCATGCGCCTGGAGAAAAACAGAGTAATCTGGGATCGGCTTTTCCTGAGTGAACGTTCATGTTTTTTTTTAAAAATGGTGTCCGTTAACGAAAACTAAAACCGACCTTGATTTGGGGTAAATTCTGCACAGGATACACATTGGGGCAACCCTCTTACATTCGTTGTCTGGAGTCACACTAGGGTGAGGGTTGGGGATGATGTGGGGTGTGGGGGGAGGGGGGGGGGGGGTTGGGGAGGGAGGGATTGGCTAGTCAGAGCCACCATAGGTTGCTGGTGGCTGCAGACCTCTTCACAGCTGGAGTCAGCACCTTCTGAGAAGGAGTGGGATAAATTGGTAGAAAGACACGCGGAATGTGGCCAACCCGACTGTGGATCCATATCTGAAAGTTGCTGCTCTCAATCTAAATGCCCAACTCTTCAGTAATTTGATTTTGCTCATGCAAAGTGGAGTTTCTCTCACAATTACAACAGCTTGCTGCTTTTTGTTTATTCAGCACTTTATTTTGCTTGGTGCAGACAGCCCAGAACTCTCAACAATCTGACACTGAATTTTGCAATGTATAGTGGCCATAGCAGGTCTCCACGGATACACGCTTCCACAAGCAAATTAAAATCCATCCACTGATGTGTCGGCCTGTAATGAAATAAGGATCTGGCACTTGCTCATATTGAAATGCAAACTAGGTGTCCCTGTGTTACCCTGGCAATTTATCATAAAGGCCTGTGAGTTTCCACTTATTATACATGAGGTACCGTGAAATATTACCATGGCAGTCATTATAAAAAAATTCTCAAAATACACTCACAATGAGGTCAAATATATCATTTTTGCTTGCGTCTCTCGGATGGATTATCTAAACTGCCTCTGGGTGTCTTCGAATGGAAAACAGGCTCCGTTCGCATTTGAACTTTGCGTTGGCGTGGTTTTCTTTTTTTTGCTACTTCAATATTCGTTCCTTATATTCTCTATAACACTCACCCCGCACCCCCCCCCCCCCCCCCCCTCCTCCCCACCCACGCTTTCCCATTATGAGTTGCAGTATTGGAATAATTGCAGGAGAGTGTGCCAAAGTCACTCGCTTGTTGGCAGATCACAGACTGTGCTATCACAGAACTGTGCTACTTATGATTCCCTAATCCATCTCTGACAGTGATTTGGTCAGTGCCCCCTCTGTTCCTACACCTTGCACCCCAACCTACTGCTCACCCCCACATCCCGCCCTGGTATTACTCCCCATCCATTCACCTTGATACATCATCTTCACAACGCAACATCGTGTTGTGAGCAGATGGGTTTGGCTCATTTACAGGCTGGAATTTGTTTTACAAGTGAACTTTCCAAACAGCAGGGACAGTGCAAGCTTTAAGTGGGCACGATTCAGATCTAAACCATCCTGCTCACTGGTAGGGTTGCCAAACTCTCCAGTTTGAAGGTGTTGAATTAAGCTATAGGACACTGCAGCGAATAGAATGCAATCACCGGGGGTATCAAAAACAAACTGTGTTTTCCTTTAATTTCTTTGGGGATGGCAAACAAGGCTGTCTGCCTGAGAATTAAGAATCAACCCAATCAGATTATTAAGAGACTGTTGTTCATTTCCCAGTTGGCATGGGAACGGCAGGACATGGCAAGGATGGAGCATGGGGCCAAAAAGCTGGAGATCACATCATGAAACCTTCAGACATATGTTCAACCAGGGTTGGCGACCCGGCAGCATAAGATCTGTTTCCTCGAAGCTACTAAATGTTTACATCTTCGGCCTCTGAATAAATTTCATCGTCCATTCTATTTCAATTAAGAACCCATTCTCCCTTGCAGTCTCAAAGTGGCCACTGTTGTCTTGTCCAAAATCACACATATCAAAGTTTGTAAGATTAGCAGCTTACAATAACATTGCATTATTTCATCCAAAACCCGATGAGGTGCTTGTGGAGGAGCTGTTAAGTCGGCAAGCACAGTAGTCAACTAGTACTCTGCAAGCTGTCACAAAGTACTGAGGTGATCAGTTAATCTGTCTTCATACATGAGCTTGGAAAACTGGGAGGGAGGGCCAGTGGTGCCACTTGAGAGAAAGAAAGACTGGCATTTATATAGCACCACTCTCCACCTCGAGGTGTCCCAATGTACTGTACAGCAACTGACATACGTCTCCAGTGTTGTCGCTGGTGAAATATAGGAACTGCAGCAGCCAATTTGTGCACAGCAAAAGAGCAATGTGGTGATGACCAGATAATCTGCTTTAATAATAATCACCTTTATTAGTGTCACAAGTAGGCTTACATTAACACGGCAATGTAGTTACTTTGAAAGTCCCCCAGTCGCCACATTCCGGCGCCTGTTCGGGTACACTGAGGGAGAATTCAGAATGTCCAATTCACCTAACAAGCACATCTTTCGGGGCTTGTGGGAGGAAACCGGAGCACCCGGAGGAAACCCACGCAGACACGGGGAGCACGTGCAGACTTAGCACAGACAGTGACCCAAGCCGGGAATCGAACCTGGAACCCTGATGCTAATGGGTGCTAACCACTGTGCTACTGTGCTACCGTGCTGCCCCAGTGTTGTTGATCGGGAGATAAATATTGACCAGGCGACCAGGGAGAACTCCTCTGGTCCCCTTTGAAATAGAGCTCCGGGATGTTCACATCTACCTGAGAGGGTAACCAGTTTCGCTTTCCATCCGGCAGTGCAGCACACCCTCAGCACTGCTTAGCTTACGTGCTCAAGTTCCTGGAATCAGCCTGGATCCTGACTCAGTGGTGAGAGTGCTACCTCATGGCCAATCCACCTACCCTGCACATCTTTGGACTGTGTAAAGAAACCGGAGCAACCGGAGGAAACCCACGCAGTCACCCGAGGTCGGAATCGAACCTGGATCCCTGGTGCGGTGAGGTTGCAGTGCTAACCACTGTGCCACCATGCCCCCCTATATATCCATAACACTACTCTACGCCGGCCACCAAATGTAGCTTTGAGCTACCATTTTCATTTGGCCTGGATGGGCACTGTCCAATTCCTGTAATAGTGGCTCTCCTGCTCAGTGTGCTACCAGTACACGGGGACCCCAGAGTATGTCTCCATCCTTACAGTTCAGTTTGTCTTTGTGAGTGAGTTAAGGCCTTGACTAGTCAGATTTATCATGGTGCCACCCAATTATGATCATACACTTCATTATGGACAGGACTGGGTCACATTGCTTCCAGTTCTTTATATGACCTGAGGATACTGGCAAAGTGTCAAGTGGCACTGTTGGTGGTGCCAGGAGTACTTTGGAAGTGGGAGCCAACTCAACGAATCAGTGCTTGACATTTGTGTGCCTGGGCCTGGACCGAAAAATATAATAGTAGGCTGCCATCAGCAAGGCCCACCACTGTACCCTGCCAGAGGCGATTAGAACTATCAGCTTGTTATCGCAAAGGAACCCCAACAGAGACTTGTTGCTTGTTATTATTGTGAAACATCGCCCATAGGCACACTGGTGAAATTTCTTGAAACCATAGATTACGGCGGGCCTTCCTTCACGATCTGCGTATATTCCGCTCGGCATCAGAAAGAGTTCTGGAGGCAAATCAATTGGCCTCTCTAAGCCATCTTCCATTTGATGGGACAGGGCTGCCCCTATTTTGTACGGCGATGCATCATAAGTTAAGATGATTGGCTTACCTGGGTCAAAGTGAACTATTAGACTTGATGACTATAAGGCCTACTTGAGATGCTGGAAGGTCTGCTCTTGTGGTTCTTTACAATGCCAACGTTGGTGTTTTCTTAAGAGCACATTTGATGGCGGCAACATTGCTGCTAGGTTTGGGATAAAATGACCATAGCACTTGACCATTTCTAAGGAGGACATTAATTCTGCCATGTTCTTATGTGCTGGGACTTCTCTTATGGCTCTCTCCTTGTTCTTGAGTAGATACGGGCAATTTGAGTCCATTTTTAACTCAAGGTAAGTGACCTCACTCTCTGAAATGTGCACTTCTCAAACTTGAGTCAGATTCCCACACCTCTGAATCTTCTCAGCACCTCTTCTAAGCTTGCTCGGTGCTCCTCATGTGATGTTTGGGTTATTAAAACGTCATCCAGGTCGACCACAACCTTCAGGTTGCACTGGATCAATTTCTACATTGCGTGCTGAAATATCGCACAGGCCAAGGAGATGCCAGAGGACGATGTATTGAAATAAGCCTTTATGTGTGCTACTCATTGCAAACTTTTGGGAATCTTCATCCAGTTCTAACTGCAAAGGGCATGACTGAGGTCGAGTTTGGTATCCACGAGGCCCAGCCCACCAATTTCGCATAAAGGTCTTCAATTCATGGAATTGGGTATTTGTCTAGCTGGGCTGCCTGGTTTATCATAAACCTGTAATCCCTGCATAATATAACTGACCAGTCTGGTTTTAGCACAGAAACGATGGGGGCTGCCCATTCAGAAAACTGCATGTCCAATGATTCCCAATTCTTACAGGGTTTAAGTTCAGCTTCCACTTTTTGGTGTAAGGTCTAAGGAACTGGGTGGGATTCTCTCAGCCCAGGCTGAGCTGGAGAATCGCTGGACGGGCGCGAATCGCGCGATGCCACCCCGATGCCGGTCCACCGATTCTCTGGAGAGTGAAGAATCAGCGGCATTGGTGCTGGCACTACGTGCCCTCCCCCGGTGATTTTCCACCCGGGGTGGGCCGAGCGGCCATGCAAAAAAATCTGAGTCCCGCCGGCGCCGTTCGCACCTGCTCTTACTTGACGGGACCTCGGTGCACATGCATCCGGGGGCAGCTTGGTAGGGTGGGTGGTCCGACTCCGGGGGCGGCCTCTGCTGTGGCCTAGCCTGCGATCGGGGTCTACTGATCGGCAGGCCGGCCTCTCGGGCTGGGGGCCTCTTTTTTTCCTTGCTGGCCCCTGTCGCCCTACGCCATGTCGTGTCGGGGACGACACGGAGAAGGAAGCCACCGCGCATGTACGCATTGGTGCTGGTCCCACTGCACATGTGCACATTCCCGCTGGTCCCACTGTGCATGCGCAGACTCGCGGCGCCCACCTGACGCCAGCATCGGCAGCTCGAGCGGCGTGGGTCACTCCAGTCTGTGCTGGCCCCGTGTCAGAGATTGTAGGGGTCAGAACTGCTGCTCCTGAGGCCATGTTGACTTGTCGAGAAACGCGACGGCGTTTACGATGGTATCAACACTTAGCCTCAGGATCAGAGAATCCCCCCCCCAAGTCTCGCCCTCAAAATCTTCGGTGGGTAGGGTTGATGTAAATCGTGGCCTTTACTCCCTTTATTTGACCCAACTCATTCTGGAATATGTCTTTATATTTACGCAAAACCTCCTGGAAAACAATATCCAAAATTTTGAAGATTTCCAGCAAGTTCAAATTGATTTGGCGCTGCCAATTTTGTCCCATGACACTTGGCCGACGTCCCTCGACAATGGTCGTTGGTAGCTGGACCTCCTGTTGCTGATACGACACTGGTATTGCGGTTGTCCACAATATTTTCAAGGCTTCCCCTGTATTTGTCGCCAACTTGGCCATTGTGCTACTTAGGTCGAAAGACTGAACTCTTTCTCAAAGGTATTTGAATGATTGTTTGCCCACAACTGTGGCCCACCCCCGTGTCAACCTCCATCTTTAGTGGTTTCTTCAATTTACTGTGAGGACTATTTCAATTGGGGCTGGTTTGCTCACTTTCACCAGGTTTAATCTGTACATTTCAGGTTCTTCATCTGAATTCCTCTCCACTTTGGTCACTGGAGTCATGACTTGTTTTTTTTTTGAATTGGCGCATCCTGCTGGACAACGTGCCTGGATATGGCCCTTCCTATTAGACCAAAAATGTCTTTTTTCTACAGAAGCATGCTTCTCGGGGGTGATCTCCCCCACACTGGGAGCAACCATCTTGTCTCCTGGGCTGACCACTGACTATAATCCTGATCCTGGGATTGTGGTTGAACTTCTGTCCCTGTCGACCTGGCTGCGTGCCTTACAGCAATACAGCCCCACGGATGGTTCACGTCACCCTCTTGTACGCTTTGGAGCCCAGACGCGCCCCTCTCCACGCACTCGATTGCCTGAACAATTTTGATCTCCCTGGCTAGGGTAATCTTCATTTCAGCCAGCAGCTTCTTTTGCACAGAGGGAGTTACAGGATGTTTCAATGTTTCAGAGACAATGGAGCAAATTTCTGTTGAGTGCTATTTTTAGTGGATTGGTTAAGGTGTCCGTGCAAAATCCTTATGGGGAGGAGGCGCAGTATTGTCACAGAGACCCAGGGCAATTCTCTGATTCGGGTTCAAACCCCACCACGGCAGATGGTGAAATTTGAATTCTGGAATCAAAAGTCTCGTGATGACCATGAAACCATTGTCAAAAAACCCCCTTGGTTCATTAATCTGCCATCCTTACCCGGTCTGGCCTACATGTGACTCCAGATCCACAGCAGTGCGATTGACTCTTAAATGCCCTCTGGGATGGCAGAGCAATTAGGGATGGGCAATAAATACTGGCCCAGCCAGAAACAGGCACATCCCGTGAATGAATAAACAAAAGCCGAATGACCATTAATCAAAGTGCAACAGATAGTATTCAGCACACTTTCTCGGAGAGCGAAGGGATTGAAGGGATATGCATCCTTAGCTGGGATATAACGTTACCGCGTGGTCAGAATTTCATGAGATACATTCTCTGCAGACGGTGCTGGATTGTGGAATCACTGCGATGATGAGAAGGTGGGCAGGTACACCTGATCCATGTAAAAGACCTTCAGCTTATTGGATCCTATGGACTTCGTCTTTCATAAATATTCTGAGGAGAATTTTCTTCGATTGATACGTTTGATGCCTGGGTCACAGGTGAAGAATTACTCACTGAAAAAAAAATCCGACACAGCTCCAAAATACTTAAAAAGTGACAACTCTGAGAGATCCTCAATCCAGACAGAAGACGCACAGAAATGAGAACATTCCTTCTTCACCAATATGAGCTCTGTTCTAAATCCCTGACATTTATTATTTTATATATGGCCCCTCGTCTTGACCCTCAACGATTGGAAACAGTCAACTTCTATCGTCCCTGTCCCAACCAATCATAATTTTAAACACTTCTGTCACGTCAGCTTAAAATCTGCATTTTCCGAATGAAAGGTGCCGCAATTTGTCCAGATTTCCTTTGTATTTTCTTTTCTTCAATGACTAGTATGAATAGATTTCAGGAGAAACACCACAAACATATGAGGCAGAAGGGAATAATAAATGGTTGCAATTGCAAATTTGGATCAGGAAAGATGAGAAGAGACTTGGGTGAAGCATTAACACTGGTATGGACTGGCTGGGCCAAATGGCCTATTTCTGGGTCATATATCCCGGGCTGGATTGTCCAGTCCGACAGAAGTGTGTTTCTCAGTGGGGTGGCGCTCCCTAGTGGTGGGATTCTCTCTTCCCTCTGCTAGTCAATGGGATTTCGTGGGCAGCACGGTAGCATTGTGGATAGCACAATTGCTTCACAGCTCCAGGGTCCCAGGTTCGATTCCGGCTTGGGTCACTGTCTGTGCGAAGTCTGCACATCCTCCCCATGTGTGCGTGGGTTTCCTCCGGGTGTTCCGGTTTCCTCCCACAGTCCAAAGATGTGCAGGTTAGGTGGATTGGCCATGATAAATTGCCCTTAGTGTCCAAAATTGCCCTTAGTGTTGGGTGGGGTTATTGGGATATGGGGATAGGGTGGAGGTGTTGACCTTGGGTAGGGTGCTCTTTCCAGGAGCCAGTGCAGACTCGATGGGCCGAATGGCCTTCTTCTGCGCTGTAAATTCTATGATAATTTCCCATTGAACCCACCCCAGGGGCACGCTGCCAATGGGAGTAGAGAATCCCGCTGTCAGGGAATGGCCGGAGAATTCCCGCCGCTGTATAATCCTATGTAATATCACCTTAAACTAAGCATAAGGGAAGAAAGATTGAGCCAGCCTAAAGACGTACTAATCTGTGGAACTACAATTATATTTAGAGGATTGGAACAGAAATAGTCCATCAACCTGCCACACTCTTGTATTTGAGCTTAGTTGATCCATGTCTTAACTACATCTATTCCCTCTGTTCCCATGTTGCTTCACAGCGCCAGTGACCCGAGTTCAATACCTGGCTTGGGTCACTGTCTGCACATTCTCTCCGTGAGCATGGGTTTTTTCCAGGTGCTCCGGTTTCCTCCCGCATGTCCCAAAAGATGTGCTTGTTAGGTGAATTGGACATTCTGAATTCTCCCTCAGTTACCTGGATAGGCGCGGAGTGTGGTGACGAGGGTATTTTCACAGTAACTTTATTGTAAGCCTACTTGCAATAACGATTATTCTTATTGTTTAAGTCTACATCCCATGGACTTAAAAGTGCAAAGATGAAGCCCAGGTAGGGCGAGTTAGAGAAAGAGAGATTAAAGGTTTGAATGGGGACTAATGCATCGAAGCTTGAGGTGAGAGTTTGACTGAGAAAATCAACAGCTACAGAAATGTTGTTTGGTAATAAAAAGCATAAATGTGACTTCAGAGCTTCTTGTCTTTATGTGACAGCTGAGGAATAAACCATGCAGCCGTGAGGTCCACATTGAAGTTAAATCCATGTCTCCACACATTTCCATGGTATTTTGTGTCCTGATTGTAACATGAGTTCTGAAATGGGTGGCACGGTGATGCAGTGGTTAGCACTGCTGCCTCACGGTGCTGAGGACCCGGGTTCGATCCCGGCTCTGGGTCACTGTCCATGTGGAGTTTGCACATCCTCCCCGTGTCTGCGTGGATTTTGCCCCCACATCCCAAAGATGTGCAGGCTAGGTGGATTGGCCAGGCTAAATTGCCCCTTAATTGGAAAAAATAATTGGGTACTCTAAATTTATTAAAAAAAACACGAGTTCTGGTCTTAACAGATATTACCTACCAATGAGGCAAAAGCACTAAAACCAACCCCTTCCCAACTGGCAAATAAGGAATATGTGTGAAGATAGGCCTGCAGACTGGACTTTGAGAACCAGATTGACTGTGACATAAAGTCGCCGTTTGAACACCGTTGGTTTAGAATATGGAGAAAAGGACCGACGTTTATAAAATAAATCTCATTGTGAATGTCCATACGGTGCTATTCTGGGAGCTAATCAAAGATCATCAATCTCTCAAGATGTCACATTGTTGCCCAGGTTTATCGCTGTGGCGATGGCACGGATCGACTCAAGAGAAACGGAGTCACCTGGGCTGCTCAGGCACATTTGAACACCTGAGTTCACGGAAAGAGGCTCGATCGGCCATTCTGTGGCGATTTTCTGATCGCTGCTCCTGGATTGGAGCATCTCACGTGCCAAAATGTCAGCCGCAGGCAGCCCACAATGTATGTTGTGAGTGGAATATTGAGTGGAACTACGCATATGCAGCCTCCTGGTGTTTCCAGTGGGCGAGGTTTCCACACCAGAAAGGCACATTTACCTTCACTTTTGGATTAATACATGGCATCTTTGTCTTCAGCGTAGCTGCTAAATGGCCCATTTATTCTATCCTGTCGTGCTTTCAGGAGAGTCATTAACAGATTCGAACATGCTAGAGATTTTCCATTTTTCAGTTTTAAAGTATTCAATTTTTTTTTTAACAAGCCGTAACATTTATCTTCCAGGCCATTACTTCTGCTCTGGTTTTGAATGTAATATATTTTTAATCACATCAGAGCAATAAATAACTGTGTATTTATACGCTGTATAGTATCTAGCTCTTTCTCTCTCGATTCTCCTCTTCTCTCTGTCTGTCTCTCTGTCTATGTGTGTGTCCAACGGATAAAGATATATACGCAATCACACAAAAATAAAAAAACAAGGGTCAGGAAAAGATCAGCCTGGTTTAATGAGCCTGTTTCATATTATCATGGTGTGACCTTTACATGCCATCAACCTACCCCTCATCTCCCCCTATCTAACAGTGATGCAATCTCCTGCAAGACGCAAAGATATTGAGTAAAAAGAACCATGGACCAATTGAACTCTGGTACTTGCCCCTCCGACACTCAATGAAGGCACAAGTTCCAAAAAACCATAGTTATCAGAGATGCAAGACTCTCCGATGTGTTGGTCACTCATAAGGAACTTGTCCAATTCCCTTTTCAATGCTTGACTCCGCATTCACTGCATGTTTTGTTAAAGTCTTCTTGAGGCCAATGATTCTGAAAAGTAGTACACCTTAACAGCCCTTCGAGTCTGCTCCGCCATTCATCACGATCACGGCTGATCATCCAACTCAATAGTCTAATCCCGTCTCCCCCCGCCATATCCTTTGGTCCCCTACTCACCAAGTGCTATATCTAACTGTTTCTTGAAAACATATAATGTTTTGGCCTCAACTAAGTCCTGGTGTAATGAATTCCACAAGCTCACCACTCTCTGGGTGAAGAAATTTCCCCTCATCTCTGTCTGACTGGTTTACCCTGTACAATCGCACCATTAGGAACATCCTTCTTGCATCCACCCTGTCCAGTCCGGTTAAATTTTATAGGTGTCTATGAGGTCTCCCCTCATTCCTCTGAACTCCAGAGAGTACAATCCTAACCGACTCAATCTCTTCCGTCTCACCATCGCAGGAATCAGTCTGGTAAACATTCGCTGCATTCCCTCTATAGCAAGAATATCCTTCCTCAGATAAGAAGCCCAAAACTGCACAAAGTATTTCAGGTGTGGCCTCACCAAGGCTCTGTATAATTGCAGCAGGACATCCCTGCTCCTGTACTCAAATCCTCTCAATATCAAGGTCTGCGTACAATTTGCCGCCTTTACCGCCTGCTGTGCCTGCATGCTTACCTTCCGTGACTGGTATATGAGGACACCCAGGTCTCGTTGCACATTCCCCGCCTAAATTATGGCCATTCAAATAATAGCCTGCCGTTTTTGCTAACAAAGTGGATAACCTCGCATTTGTCCAAATGCATCCGCCATTCATTTGCCCACTCACTCAACTTGTCCAAATCACACTGAAGGATATCTGCACCCTCCCACCCAGCTTTGTGTCATCTCCAAATTTGGAGATTACATTTTCTTCATCATCTAAATCATTAATATATATTATGAGTAGTTGGGTTCCCAGCACCCATCCCTGTTGTACCCCACTAGTCACTACCTGCCAGTCAGAAAAAGACCCGTTAATTCCTATTCTTTGCTTCCTGTCTACCAACCAATTTTCTGTCCAGCTCAATATACTATCCCTAATCCCATGCACTTTAATTTTACACACTAATCTCATATGCGGTACTTTGTCAAAGCCCTCTGAGAGTCCAAATAAACAACATCCGGGCAGCATGGTGGCACAGTGGTTAGCATTGCTGCCTAGGGCGCAGAGGACCCGGGTTCAAATACCGGCCCTGAGTCACTGTCCATGTGGAGTTTGCACGTTCTCCCCGTGTATGCGTGGGTTTCACCCCTACAACCCAAAGATGTGCACGATAGGTGGATTGGCCACGCTAAATTGCCCCTTAATTGGAAAAAACAATTGGGCACTCTAAAGTTAAAAATAAATAAATAAAAAATAAACCACATGCACTGACTTCCCCCTTTTCAACTCTACTAGTTACATCCTCAAAGAATTCCAGTAGATTTTTCAAGCATGATTTCCCCTTCATAAATCCATGCTGATTCTGTCCGATCCTGTCATTGTTTTCCAAGTGCTCTGCTTTAAAATCTTTGTTAATGGATCCTAGAATTTTCCCCATTACCGACGTCAGGTTTACTGGTCCATAATTCCCTGTTCTCTCTCTATCTCCTTTTTTAAATAGTGGAGTTACATTAGTTACCCTGCAATATATAGGAACTGTTCCAATGTGTACAGAATCCTGGAAGATGACCACCAATGCATCTATTATTCCTAAAGCCACTCCTTAAGTACTCTAGGATGTAGATTATCAGCCCTGGGGATTTATCAGCCTTCAAAGCCATCAATTTTCCCAACACCATTTCTCTACTAATATTGATCTCGTTCAGTTCCTCCCTCTCACTAAACCCTGCGGGCGCGATTCTCCACTCCCCACGCCGGGTGGGAGAATCGCGGGAGGGCCCCCCGACAAATTTCACGTCGCTCTGGCGCCCCCCGCAATTCTCCCCACCTGCTCGGAAGAATCGCCGCTCGCCGGTTTTCACGGTGAACGGCGATTCCCCGACCCGGATGGGCCGAGCGGCCTGCCGTTCGCGGCCGTTTCAAGACGGCGGCAAACACACCTGGCCGCTGCCGTCGTGAAACGAGAGTGAGAAGCCCGTTTGGGGCTTGTAGGTGGCCTAGCAAGGAAAGAGCACCATGACTGTGCTCGGGAGGGGACAGGCCCGCGATCGGTGCCCACCGATCATCGGGCCGGCGTCCAAATCGGACGCACTATTTCCTCTCTGCCGCCCCGCAAGATCAAGCCGCCACGTCTTGTGGGGCGGCTGAGGGGAAAGACAGCCACCGCGCATGCGTGGGTTTGTGCCGTCAGCGTCATGACATCAGCCGCGCATGCGCGGGTTGGAGACGGCCAACCTGCGCATGCGCGGCTGACGTCATTAAGCGCGCTGGCCGCGTCATTCTTGGCGTGACGCCCTCACGGCCGAGAGTTACGGAGCGCCGCTCCTAGCCCCGCCGGGAGGGGAGAATAGGGGGCGAGAAGCGGCCTCCGAGGCCGTCGTGAAACTCGGCCGAGTTCACGACGGCCCTCCCGATTTTTCCCGGGAGCGGAGAATTCCGCCCTGCATTCCCTAACATTTCTGGTACCTTATTTGTATCCTCATTTGTGAAGACAGACCACAGTATGTAGTTAGTTGCTCAGCCATTTCTTTGTCTCCCTTTATAAATTACCCAGTTTCGAACAGTAATGGGCCTACATTTGTCTTTACCAATCTTTTTCTCTTCACCTACCTATAGAAACTTCACAGTCAGTTTTTATGTTCCTGCAACCCTACTCTGGTACTCTATTTTCCCCTTCTTAATCAATCCTTTGTCATTCTTTGCTGAATTCTAAACTGCTCCCAATCCTCAGACCTGTTGTTTTCTTGGCCAATTTGTATGCTTCTTCCTTGGATCGAAAACTATCTTCAATTTCCCTTCCAGCCATGGATTGGCCATCTTTCCCATTTACTTTTGTGCCTGACAGGAATAAACACTTGTTGCAGTTCCCTCACACGCTCCTTGAATGTTTGCCATTGCTGTCCACTGTCATCCTTTAAGTAACAATTCCCAATCAATCATAGTTAACTCACGCTTCATATCATGGCAGTTTTCTTTATTAATATTCAGGACCCTCGTCTCAGAATCAATACGTCACTCTCCATCTGGATGAAAAATTATGGTCACTTATCACCAAGGGGTTGCACACAACTAGATTGCCAATGAATCCATTCTCTTTACACAATACCCAGTCTAGGATGGCCTGTTCTCTAGTTGGTTCCTCAAGATATTGATCCAGAAAGCAGTCCTGCCCAATCTATATGCAGATTAATATCACCCACAACTATAAATGTTCCTTTATTGCATATGTCTCTAACTTCCTGTTTAACATCATTCCCAACATCACCACTACAGTTTGGGGGTCTATATATAATCCCTACTAAGGTTCTTTGCCCCTCAGCATGACCTATACAGATTCCATATTGTCATGCGACTCTACTGCCATTTCCTTTTTGTCTGTCGTCTCTGAATTCTGAATACTTCTGGACGGTCAACACAAATAACGGCAATTATGAGGGCATGAAAACAGAGCTAGCACAGTGGGTGGGCGGCATGGTAGCACAATGGGTAGCACTGTTGCTTCACAGCACCAGGGTCCCAGGTTCAATTCCCGGCATGGGTCACTGCCTGTGCGGAGTCTGAACGTCCCCCCCCCCGTGTCTGCGTGGGTTTCCTCCAGGTGCTCCGGTTTCCTCCCATAAGTCCCGAAAGATGAGCTATTAGGTAATTTGGACAATCTGAATTTCCCCTCCATGAACCCAAACAGGCAGCGGAATGTGACAACTGGGGGCTTTTCACAGTAACTTCATTGCAGTGTTAATGTAAGCCTACTTATGACAATAAAGATTATTATTATTAAATTTGGTAAAGCAATAGGTCAATAGAAATGCAGTGGCAGACATTTAATGGATATTTCAGGATACAGAATAGATACATTCCAGCAATAAAGAAAAATTCCATGGTTAATTAAAAATGTTAAAGATAACATTAAACTTAGAGAAAAAGAATATAATTGCACAAGGTCAGAAGATTGAATAGGATATAAAAAAACAGCAAAGAATGACTAATAGACAAGGAGGGAAAATTATAGTATGAGAGGAAGCTAGCAAGAAATTCAAAGTCAGATCTTAAGAGTTTCGATAGATATTTAAAAAAGAAAAGATTTAACAAAGTAAGTATTGGCCTGATAGAATGTGAATCTGGGGAATTAAGAATGGGAAATAAGGAGATGGCAGATGAATTGAACAGGTATTTTACATCAATCTTCACTATAGAGGATATAAGTAACATCCCAGAAATAGCTGTAAATCAGGAAATGGATGTGGAGGAAGAACTCACCAGGTAAATAAGTGGTATTGAGCAAAGTGTTGGAGCTCTGGGCTGACATGTCCCTGAGCCCTGGTGGACTTTAGACTAGGATCTTAAAATAATTTGGCAGTTGATGCGTTGATTTTAATTTTCCAAAATTCTCTACATTGCAGGCAGGTTCCATTCGATTGGAAAATAGCACAAAGAAAATTCAAAAAGGGAGGGAAGCAGGAATCAGGGAATGTGAAAACATAAAGCCAGTAATCTTAACATCTGTCAGAGGGAAAATCTTAGAAGCTATTACTAAAAACGTTACAGCAGGGCACTTAGATAAATTCAAGATCGTGTTTTCCGGGTCCTTAAGGGGGAGGGGGAGCAGCCCCAAGTCGTAGTCCACATTGGCACTAACGACATAGGTAGGAAAGGGGACAAGGATGTCAGGCAGGCCTTTAGGGAGCTAGGATGGAAGCTCAGAGCGAGAACAAACAGAGTTGTTATCTCTGGGTTGTTGCCCGTGCCACGTGATAGTGAGATGAGGAATAGGGAGAGAGAGCAATTAAACACGTGGCTACAGGGATGGTGCAGGCGGGAGGGATTCAGATTTCTGGATAACTGGGGCTCTTTCTGGGGAAGGTGGGACCTCTATAGACAGGATGGTCTACATCTGAACCTGAGGGGCACCAATATCCTGGGGGGGAGATTTGTTAGTGCTCTTTGGGGGGGTTTAAACTAATTCAGCAGGGGCATGGGAACCTGGATTGTAGTTTTGGGGTACGGGAGATTGAGAGTATAGAGGTCAGGAGCACAGATTTGACTTCGCAAGAGGGTGCCAGTGTTCAGGTAGGTGGTTTGAAGTGTGTCTACTTCAATGCCAGGAGTATACGAAATAAGGTAGGGGAACTGGCAGCATGGGTTGGTACCTGGGACTTCGATGTTGTGGCCATTTCAGAGACATGGATAGAGCAGGGACAGGAATGGTTGTTGCAGGTTCCGGGGTTTAGGTGTTTTAGTAAGCTCAGAGAAGGGGGCAAAAGAGGGGGAGGTGTGGCGCTGCTAGTCAAGGACAGTATTACGGTGGCGGAAAGGATGCTAGATGGGGACTCTTCTTCTGAGGTAGTATGGGCTGAGGTTAGAAACAGGAAAGGAGAGGTCACCCTGTTGGGAGTTTTCTATAGGCCACCTAATAGTTCTAGGGATGTAGAGGAAAGGATGGCGAAGATGATTCTGGAAAAGAGCGAAAGTAACAGGGTAGTTGTTATGGGAGACTTTAACTTTCCAAATATTGACTGGAAAAGATATAGTTCGAGTACATTAGATGGGTCATTCTTTGTACAATGTGTGCAGGAGGGTTTCCTGACACAATATGTTGACAGGCCAACAAGAGGCGAGGCCACATTGGATTTGGTTTTGGGTAATGAACCAGGCCAGGTGTTTGATCTGGAGGTAGGTGAGCACTTTGGAAACAGTGACCACAATTCGGTGACCTTTACGTTAGTGATGGAAAGGGATAAGTATACCCCGCAGGGCAAGAGTTATAGCTGGGGGAAGGGCAATTATGATGCCATTAGACATGACTTAGGATGTGTTGGTTGGAGAAGGAGGCTGCAAGGGTTGGGCACACTGGATATGTGGAGCTTGTTCAAGGAACAGCTATTGCATGTTCTTGATAAGTACGTACCAGTCAGGCAGGGAGGAAGGGGCCGAGCCAGGGAACCATGGTTTACCAAAGAAGTGGAATCTCTTGTTAAGAGGAAGAAGGAGGCCTATGTGAAGATGAGGCGTGAAGTTTCAGTTGGGGCGCTTGATAGTTACAAGGAAGCGAGGAAGGATCTAAAGAGAGAGCTGAGACGAGCAAGGAGGGGACATGAGAAGTCTTTGGCAGGTAGGATCAAGGAAAACCCAAAAGCTTTCTATAGGTATGTCAGGAATAAAAGAATGACTAGGGTAAGAGTAGGGCCAGTCAAGGACAGTGGTGGGAAGTTGTGTGTGGAGGCTGAGGAGATAAGCGAGATACTAAATGAATACTTTTCGTCAGTATTCACTCAAGAAAAAGATAATATTGTGGAGGAGAATGCTGAGACCCAGGCTATTAGAATAGATGGCATTGAGGTGCGTAGGGAAGAAGTGTTGGCAATTCTGGACAAGGTGAAAATAGATAAGTCCCCGGGGCCGGATGGGATTTATCCTAGGATTCTCTGGGAAGCCAGGGAAGAGATTGCTGAGCCTTTGGCTTTGATTTTTAGGTCATCATTGGCTACAGGAATAGTGCCAGAGGACTGGAGGATAGCAAATGTGGTCCCTTTGTTCAAGAAGGGGAGTAGAGATAACCCCGGTAACTATAGGCCGGTGAGCCTAACGTCTGTGGTGGGTAAGGTCTTGGAGAGGATTATAAAAGATACGATTTATAATCATCTAGATAAGAATAATATGATTAGGGATAGTCAGCATGGTTTTGTGAAGGGTAGGTCCTGCCTCACAAACCTTATCGAGTTCTTTGAGAAGGTGACTGAACAGGTAGACGAGGGTAGAGCAGTTGATGTGGTGTATATGGATTTCAGTAAAGCATTTGATAAGGTTCCCCACGGTCGGCTATTGCAGAAAATACGGAGGCTGGGGATTGAGGGTGATTTAGAGATGTGGATCAGAAATTGGCTAGTTGAAAGAAGACAGAGAGTGGTAGTTGATGGGAAATGTTCACAATGGAGTTCAGTTACGAGTGGCGTACCACAAGGATCTGTTCTGGGGCCGTTGCTGTTTGTCATTTTTATAAATGACCTAGAGGAGGCCGCAGAAGGATGGGTGAGTAAATTTGCAGACGACACTAAAGTCGGTGGAGTTGTAGACAGTGCGGAAGGATGTTGCAGGTTACAGAGGGACATAGATAAGCTGCAGAGCTGGGCTGAGAGGTGGCAAATGGAGTTTAATGTGGAGAAGTGTGAGGTGATTCACTTTGGAAAGAATAACAGGAATGCGGAATATTTGGCTAATGGTAAAATTCTTGGTAGTGTGGATGAGCAGAGGGATCTCGGTGTCCATGTACATAGATCCCTGAAAGTTGCCACCCAGGTTGATAGGGTTGTGAAGAAGGCCTATGGTGTGTTGGCCTTTATTGGTAGAGGGATTGAGTTCCGGAGCCATGAGGTCATGTTGCAGTTGTACAAAACTCTAGTACGGCCGCATTTGGAGTATTGCGTACAGTTCTGGTCGCCTCATTATAGGAAGGACGTGGAAGCTTTGGAACGGGTGCAGAGGAGATTTACCAGGATGTTGCCTGGTATGGAGGGAAAATCTTATGAGGAAAGGCTGATGGACTTGAGGTTGTTTTCGTTAGAGAGAAGAAGGTTAAGAGGTGACTTAATAGAGGCATACAAAATGATAAGAGGGTTAGATAGGGTGGACAGCGAGAGCCTTCTCCCGCGGATGGAGGTGGCTAGCACGAGGGGACATAGCCTTAAATTGAGGGGTAATAGATATAGGACAGAGGTCAGAGGTGGGTTTTTTACGCAAAGAGTGGTGAGGCCGTGGAATGCCCTACCTGCAACAGTAGTGAACTCGCCAACATTGAGGGCATTTAAAAGTTTATTGGATAAGCATATGGATGATAAGGGCATAGTGTAGGTTAGATGGCCTTTAGTTTTTTTCCATGTCGGTGCAACATCGAGGGCCGAAGGGCCTGTACTGCGCTGTATCGTTCTATGTTCTATGTTCTAAGATAAACAGACAGAGTCAACATGATTTTGTGAGAATTCTCCCTCATAGAACAGTACAGCACAGAACAGGCCCTTCGGCCCTCGATGTTGTGCCAAGCTTTGTCCGAAACCAAGATCAAGCTATCCCACTCCCTGTCATTCGGGTGTGTTCCATGTGCCTATCCAATAACCGCTTGAAAGTTCTTAAAGTGTCCGACTCCACTATCACATCAGGCAGTCCATTCCACACCTTAACCACTCTCGAGTAAAGAACCTACCTTGGACATCCCTCCTATATCTCCCACCCCGAACCTTATAGTTATGCCCCCTTGTAACAGCAATACCCACCCGAGGAAACAGTCTCTGAACGTCCACTCTATCTATCCCCCTCATCATCTTATAAACCTCTATTAAGTCGCCTCTCATCCTCCTCCACTCCAAAGAGAAAAGCCCTAGCTCCCTCAACCTTTCCTCATAAGACCTACCCTCCAAACCAGGCAGCATCCTGGTAAATCTCCTTTAGGAGGAGTTATTGGGTTACAGGAATAGGGTGGAAATGAGGGCTTAAGTGGGTTGGTGCAGACTCGATGGGCCGAATGACCTCCATCTGCATTTATGTTCTATTTCTATGTACTCCTAACTTGAGCCTTGTAGATGGACAGGCTTTGGGAGTCAGAGGGGTTTCAGCAATAGCATTGAATGTCAAGGAGATTCTTTCTGATAGTTGTCTTGTGAATGTCCTAGTAAAGTCATCGTAGTCCCAGATGACCCTAGGCTGCTTTCCCCTTTGAGAGGGAAGGCTGACTGGTAATGATTTAAACGGAGGAGCATCACACCTCAGGTGAGGGGCAAGGTTGAGGTGGGGCCTTCATGATTAACCTCAGCTGGTCCGGGAACTGAACCCACCCTGTCGGCCTTGCTCTTCATCACGAACCAGCTGTCCAGCCAACTGAGCTAAACCGGATAATCTTGTTAGCTTCTGAGGAGATGGGCTGGATGTGATTCAGAGGTGCGTGAGGTTCTCTGGACTGAGCAAACCGGACATTTGTTGGTTGTCTATGGAATATCCGCTGATGACTGCTGATGTGTCTTCATATACCATACACTGCTGGAGTATCAGCTGTTCTTCACTCTACTGTCTTCCACAGTTCATGCTATCATCACTGATTCTCAACCACCTTTTATCCAAGTGAACATGGAATGTCTTTTCCCCTTCATTTCCCAAATGGTACATTTTAAAGATATGCTTCAAAACCTCAAGGGATTACTAATTCCTGATGCTTTACAAGCAATTATTTGCAGGCAAAACTGCCTCTTCTCATTTAATTGATGGAGTTTGGTCTGAATAAATGGCTTACGTGCAGGATATTTGTAATTCTGTCTGCCTGTCACACTCATAACCTTTCCTCACAAAAGCATCGAGCACACACACTCGTCTTATACATTTTAATTTGAATTCAGGGCAAATATTTTAATCAGGATTGACTTGTAAATTAAATTCAACCCCATCTGGCTGTGAGGTGACTCTGAAACGAAGGAAAGTCAATTCATTGTTCAGATCCATTAAGTAATCGCAAATCAAGAATAAAAAGAGGTTCCATATATGGAGCGGCCCTTCAAAGAGAAGGAGAAGGCTGCTGCCCATTTAAAGATATGATGCATTAAGATGTAACGGGATCGGGGCATGAGCACCCCATTATCTTCCAGAAATGGTCACATGGAGTTTACAGCACCAGCAGAGGCCATTCAGGCCGACAGTTCTAGGCTGTGCTTATGCCCCACACACCAATTCTCTCCCTGGCAGCATATTCTTCCATTCCTATCTCCATCATGTACATATATGACTTCCCCTTGAACCAGTGTCACTGTTTCCTTGGGACTGGGTGGCAATTGCTTCTGAAATAATGGGCCGAATCTTGTGGGGCATGGCAATCACCATTTTGTTGCCATTCTGCGGAAAGGTAGCACAGTGGTTAGCACTGTTGCTTCACTGTTGCCCCAGGGTCCCAGGTTCAATTCCCGGCTTGGGTCACTGTCTGTGCACAGTCTGCACATTCTCCCCGTGTCTGTGTGGGTTTCCTCCGGGTGCTCTGGTTTCCTCCCACAAGTCCCAACAGACATTGCTGTTAGGTAATCTGGACATTCTGAATTCTCCCTCAGTGAACCCGGACAGGCGCTGGAGTTTAGTGACGAGGGGATTTTCACAGTAACTTCATTGCAGTGTTACTGTAAGCCTACTTGTGACAATAAAGATTATTATTATTATTATTCTCCTCTGGGCCCTCCCTGGCCAATGGGCGGCCAGGTCTTCAGGTTGTGGGGTGGATCCTTGCATCTGGGCCTCCGCCTCAAGAATCTGCAGATGCTGCTGCTGCCGTCTCCGGCGTATGGCTGCCCAGCCTACTAGAAGCACCATTAGAGCCTGTTCTGCGCTGTCCAAAAAAAGTCCATAGCCTTCAATATCTGTAAGGAATTGGGAGACGGGTAAAACTGACAAATAGTGCTAGCTCCCACCTGGGACCCTCCTTTCCCCCATTGATTCCCCTCCTCCCCCACACCCACGCACTCCTGGCTGCAATGGGCCCCCATCCTCTGGGTGTTTGGATGTTGGCTGCTGTGTGTGGGGTGTGTGGTGTTACCTCCCGTATTCAGGCACACAGTCCTGTCATCACGGTCTGATTGGGATGCTAGGCAATGCCTCCCAGATGCCACATGGCCCCCCCACCCACGGGAATCCACTTGGTTGTGTGAAGTGCTCACTTAACCATGATTTACAATTCCCCATTAGCAATAGCCTTCAGCTGCATGGCCAGAGGCCTCGGCAGTTGGTGGGGGTTACGGGTGGTCGATGGGGCAGACAGGCGGGAGCTAGGGTTGCCCCCAGAAAGGGTACATAATATCCTGGGATTGGCATGGTGAAGCATGCAGAGTTTCGCTGTCAGGAGATTGCAGAGATGGCGCCAATTAGTACACCATGGGGCAGCACGGTAGCATTATGGATAGCACAATCGCTTCACAGCTCCAGGGTCCCAGGTTCGATTCCGGCTTGGGTCACTGTCTGTGCGGAGTCTGCACATCCTCCCCGTGTGTGTGTGGGTTTCCTCCGGGTGCTCCGGTTTCCTCCCACAGTCCAAAGATGTGCAGGTTAGGTGGATTGGCCATGATAAATTGCCCTTAGTGTCCAAAATCGCCCTTAGTGTTGTGTGGGGTTACTGCGTTATGGGGATAGGGTGGAGTTGTTGACCTTGGGTAGGGTGCTCTTTCCAAGAGCCGGTGCAGACTCGATGGGCTGAATGGCCTCCTTCAGCACTGTAAATTCTATGATCTGTGATTTAAAAACGGGTTGCTGTGAGGAGCCAAGGAGGTGAGTAGCCATCTTTGCTCACAGGCAAAGAGCCCTGGGCTTGCCGCCCCAGTGCTTGATGGGAGGAGAGGGGGTGGTGAGGTACCCTCGACTGGAGAGGGGCCACTCTCCGCAGCGATGAACCATCATGAGAGGTGGGGAGGTGGGTCGCTGGGAGGGGGGGGGGGGGGGGGGGAAGGCGGGTGGAGAAACTGTGCGTGCTTCACAATGCCAATCCCAGGATATTGTGTACCCGTTCTGGGGGCAACCCTAGCTTGGTTCATTCGAGCGAGAGCGTAACAAGACCAGAGAATCATGCCCAAAGTGAGGGAAAGAAAGATTGGATGACAGGACAGAAAAATGAGACTATAGATAAAGTTTTACATTTTAAATCACCTCAAAAAATAATTTACTACCTGTAAGTTTAAATTGTTCCGATTCTGGAGAGGGTTCGTAATTTTTGCGGGAACATAAATTTCACCCTTCACATTATGATATATCAGCCCTGGGGTGGCATGTGGCACAGTGGTTAGTATGTTATTCTCTAAGTCTGAAGAACGATTGTAGACTTCCAGTTAACACAAATACTTTATTCAATGGCTCGTGCTGTTCCTAGGGCTTAACTAGATATAATACAGTCAAGAGGTATTACCAGTGAAGCTAAGGTAACCTGCCTATGCTGAGCTGCCTCTGTCTGCTGCTGCTCACTAGCCCTGTGCTTCTGAAAGAGGCGGATCCTCCGTTGAGCTGGACCCGTCTCTGATGCTGCCCTCTGGTGATGCTGTGGCTGTTACATCTGTCTGTAGTCCCTGGTGTATGTGCAGATGTATGTACAGATGTACAGATCACTACATCCCCCCCTTTTATTGGACATGTTTTCTAGACTGACCTCAAGAAAACTGAACATAACAAGTGGTGAGAATATGAAAATCTGCACACTGCGAAAATGATAAAAGTAATACAGAAACAATTAACTGTGTTGTGAGTCCATCGTGAGAAACGTTCATATTCGTCTTGTGCATGTGTTGAAGTGTCGTTACAAATCTAGCGGTTGGGTGCCTTACGGCTTCTGCTGGAGTGTCTTAACGGTGGTAGTAGGGATGATGGTTTGATGTCATCAAGAGTACTGTCTGACGTTGCGTGGTGAGGAACGTCCTGTGGACTAATGGACTCGGTCAAGTCCATTGTGGGAAATACTGGTGTTGTAGGTCGAATCTCTAATAGATCCCAGTGGTTAGTACTGCCGCAGACAATGTAGGACCGCGGTGCCTCCTGCCTGATCATCGTGGCTGACTCAAAACATCCGCCTTCTGGGTCCCTGGTTCTGATGGCGTCACCTATTGTCAGTGGCTTGAGTGGGATTGCATGTTGACCGTAGTATAGTTTTTGTTTGGAGCATAGTGCCTGCATGTCGTCGAGAACCGGTGCGTTGCCGGAGTCTCGGAATTGCTTTGCCGGTAGGGTTGTCCGGATGTCTCTGCCGAACAGCATTTGCGCTGGCAACAGTCCTGAGCTCAATGGGGTTGCTCGGTATGATAACAGAGCTAGGTTGATGTCGGAACATGACTCGACTGCTTTGCTGATGAGTTGTTTAATGATGTGGACACCTTTTTCCCCCGTTCCATTTGATTGCGGGTAGTGATTCTGTGTCGCACCGTTGTCTGACCTAGACTTTTTCCTGTGTTTGTGGGATTGATTCTGTATGTCATCGTTCATGAAAGCTGTTTTGCTTGTTTGTTCTGGAGCAGATGTGAATTCGTGAGATTCTTTATCATGCCATGGCATGTTTGTAGTCTTGTCATTGTTTCGCAGTGTGCTGTGGCATTGTCCTTCACGTGCAGAGTTGTACCATGTTGTACAGGTCATTGTTTCATTGTTGTTGTTTCTGTCGTTTCTGTCTTTGTTGTTTTCATTGGCGTTCTTGTTGTTGTCGTTCTTGTTGTCTTTTTGTTGCGCTTGTTGATTCTGTTTTCGTTGTCTTCACTTTCTTTCTTGTTCTTTTTCTTGTTGTGCTTGTTGTTTCTGGGATGCATCTTGTTGCTTTTGTCATTCTTGTTGCGCTGCATGTTGTTTTTGTTGTTGCTGTTGTTGTTCTTGTTTCTGCTGTGCTTCTTGCGGTTTTTGTTGTTCCATGTGCCATGTGGATGATTTGAGTCATTGTCAGTTATTAGTGTCAATGTCCTTTGTGGTATCTGCTATATTGAGCGTATCTTCTTGAGAATTGTGAGAATGATCTGATGTTGCATTGATGTTTGTGACATCAGTCATTTGTGGTGGATTCGATTCTTCTTCTTTGCTTACTTGGTACTCCTCTTCTAGAGTCATTTCTCGTTCACTTGAATCATCATTGATTTCTTGGTGCTCCTCTTTTGGTGTCATTTCAGGTTCATTTGAATCATCTGTGATCTCTTTGTGCTCCTTTTCTGGAGTCAAAATCTTCACGATTTCATTTTGTTGTGGGTCGTAGTGATCCTTTTCCAGAGTCCAAATCTTCAAGATTTCAATTGCCGTGGTCTCTCTGGACTCATGGGTGGCCGTCCTCTGATTATTGAGTGCTTCTGTGCAGACGAGCTGAGATATATCAGTCTCGCTGTGATCCTGCACATCCTGTAGGGGAATTGTGATTTCTTCCTCACTTGTCTCACAACAGTGGGTAGACATTCAGTGTCTTGTTCTGTTGGCTCAAATAAGCTTGATAGATCTTCATGGTCTTGTACATGCACGGTGTTCGCCATGGAGTATTTGCTTGCTTCCATTTTTGAGTCTGTCACCGAGCTGTCTGTGGAGGCTTGCGTCACTCTCTTTGTAGAGGCCTTCATCGCTCTCTCTGTGGAGTTCTTCATCGCTCTCTCTGTGGAGTTTGTCATCGCTCTCTCTGTGGACTCCTTCATCAGTCTCTCTGTGGTGTCCATCATCTCTCTCTCTGTGGAGTCTGTCATTGCTCTCTTCATGGAGTCATGCAGTGTTCTTGCTGTGGAGTTGATCTGCGCTCTCTCAACGGAGTCGTTCTGTGCTCTCTGTGCGGTGTCATCTTCGTCTTGGGTATTGCTGTCATCCAATGTACCAATGATCTGCCATGGCACCATGGTATTGGATTCATCCACCATGAGAAGAGTCGTGTTGAGCTTTTCAGCCGTGTTGCTGATGCTGTGATCAGGATCTCCGATTAACTCAGCCATGTCTGAGCAGTATTGTGTATATTGTTCTTTGGACAAATCATCGCTTTTTGTTTCAGAGTTGTGATCGTTCTCTTCATAAGAACATAAGAACTAGGAGCAGGAGTAGGCCATCTGGCCCCTCGAGCCTGCTCCGCCATTCAATTAGATCATGGCTGATCTTTTGTGGACTCAGCTCCACTTTCCGGCCCGAACACCATAACCCTTAATCCCTTTATTCTTCAAAAAACTATCTATCTATTCATGTTCAATGAACAAAGCATCTTTTTGTGTGGAGGCTGGGACCCTTTGTGGTGCGTGGACCACACTCCGTCTCTTGGCGTCAGGCCGCAGCATAATCCTGCACTCACGAGTCGGGATGTCATATGCCAGGCTGAAGATTCCCCATTCTGAAGAACTCATCGCCAGGGTCTTCACGGAACAACACCTCTAGTTGCGGTTCGGATTTAGTCCTGGGGTAGCCATCTCCCAAGATGAAATCTTCATCTGAGTCATGGTCTACAAGGACCATATCATCTTCCAAGATGGTGCTAACTGCTTGTTCCAGGGTGTTGTGAAAGTTATTTTCAACTGCTGGTGTAAGTTCGGGCATTGTTCTGTCTTTTGAGGCAAGAAAATTGCGTTTTGCAGCTTTAAATTTATTTTTGTTCATTTTTGTGCATTTCCCTTTTAAGTGGGCGTGACCTGGTCCTCTGACGTCATGACACATGTGACATCATGCGTAGAACTTGATTGCCCATGCGCACACCGAGCTTCCTGTACTGTGCCCTCTTTTCGCAACTGAGCATTGTGGCTCATTTCTCAAGATGGCCGCCGCTCAGAACCTCCGTCTTTATCTGATTCAACCCTGCCTCTGCCTCATGGTGAGTGTTCACACCATTTTAACCGATTTTGTTTTCTAAATGATGACTCTGTGTTTCTAGAGACTCAAAATATTGATTTTGTTTTTGTTCATAAGCAAGGCATTTTTGTATAGCGATGTCTAGAGTTAGATACTTATGTTGTGAAAATTCTTCCCTCAGATTTTTAACAGATAGTCCAGAAATTAATTGATGCATTTTCATAGTGTCTCTGAAATCAGCATAATCACAGCCTTGTGGTATTAACTTGAGATTTGTAATAAAATCAGAGATGGGCCTTCCGTTTCTCTGACAAGAGTTAATTCTTTCCAGCATCTCACCAGATTGACTGTTACAGCGTTCAGCAAATTTTTTGAGTATAATGTCTACTTTGGTGCTGTCCTCACCTTCTAAGTAATTAAAGCAATTATAGATTTCTCTAGCTTCATGCCCTCCTGTTGAGAGTAGTCGGGCTATTTTTGTTGCGTCTGAGGCAGTGCTTAAATCATTAGCTGTGATAAATATTTGGAACAGCTGTTCAAACATTTTCCAGTTATAACTTAAATTACCGGTTGTTTCCAGCTGCCATGGAGTTCCAACAAGTTCCATCGAATCAGTTAGTCATCGAGGATCCATTTGCTGTGAAGTCTTCCACAGTCAAATATCTGGTTTAAGTTTTTCTTCTCTTGCTGGTGTCTGGCTAGCTTTCTGAAATCACTCCTGGTATCATATGTTATTCTCTAAGTCTGAATAAAGACTGTAGACTTCCAGTTAACACAAGTACTTTATTCAATGGGTTCGTTCTGTTTCCAGAGCTTAACTAGATATAATACAGTCAAGAGGTATGACCAGTGAAGCTGAGGTAACCTGCCTATGCTGAGCTGTCTCTGTCTGCTGCTGCTCACTAGCCCTGTGCTTCTCAAAGAGGCAGATCCTCCCTTGGGCTGGACCCATCTCTGATGCTGCCCTCTAGTGATGCTGTGGCTGTTACGTCTGTCTGTAGTCCCTGGTGTATGTGCAAATGTATGTACAGATGTACAGATCATTACAGTCAGCACTGGGACTGCAGCGCTGAGGACCCGAGTTTGAATCCCAGCCCAACGTCACTGTCCGTGTGGGGTTTTGCACATTCTCTCCATGTCTGCCTGGGTTTCATCCCCACAACCCAAAGATGTGCTGGTTAGGTGGATTGGCCATGCTAAATTGCCCTTTAATTGGAAAAGAAAAATAATTGGCTACTCTAAAAAAAATGATATATCAGCCCGAATATTCTGCAGTGAATTTAGTTTGTGTTAACAGTGTAAGTACTGCACAATGAGCTTTTCACGAGGCTTAGGGGCAGCAGGGTAGCATGGTGGTTAGCATAAATGCTTCACAGCTCCAGGGTCCCAGGTTCGATTCCCGGCTGGGTCACTGTCTGTGTGGAGTCTGCACGTCCTCCCCCTGTGTGCGTGGGTTTCCTCCGGGTGCTCCGGTTTCCTCCCACAGTCCAAAGATGTGCAGGTTAGGTGGATTGGCCATGCTAAATTGCCCGTAGTTGTCCTAATAAAAGTAAGGTTAAGGGGGGGTTGTTGGGTTACGGGTATAGGGTGGATACGTGGGTTTGAGTAGGGTGATCATGGCTCGGCACAACATTGAGGGCCGAAGGGCCTGTTCTGTGCTGTACTGTTCTATGTTCTATGTTCTAACAGCCGTGCGCTGCAAGTTGTGCTCTGATTTGAGGCTCTTGGCGTATCTAATTACCACCCCACACCCCCAACCCGGGTTCGACTCCCTGACCAGGGAAAACATCAAGTAGCAGGGTTTTGTTACAAATGAATAACGGTGGGCACCATTATTTTTCCAGCAGATTCCGGGCCATCGTCTGCACAGTTGACTTTGACTGACCGCAGATTCAGACAGTTCATTGGTGATGGCTGCTACCAATGCAGCAAAAGAAAGCTCTCCCTCACACTGCGAAAGATCATGTTGGCTTCTGCATGGTTGGACCAGTGAAATGTCCATTTGGTTACGGGAGCTGGACTCAACTCTGAGGGGAGAGGGTTCAGTCCAAAAATCATTCAAGATTGTGGAGGATGATGCAGAAAAAACTGAATAAATAAAGAAGAAATAACAATACAGCACAGGAACAGGCCCTCCGGCCCTCCAAACCTGTACCGATCATGATCCCAATGTTTGCCAAAACCCTCAGCATTTCCAAGTGCCATATCCCTCTATACCCATCCTATCCATGTGTTTGACAAGATGCCCTTTGAACGGCATTAATGTATCTGCTTCCACAATCTCCCATGGCAACGCATTCCAGGGACTCACCACCCTCTGCATAAAATACTTGCCTCACACATTGATGTGCCATCAATTGTACGCGAGACGAGTGCTTTACAAAAGTCAGGCTTTAATAGACTAGAACATAGCTCTGCGATCGTCTACA